>NW_027169788.1:0-120000 GCF_036898095.1 Palaemon carinicauda | reverse complement strand
CTGAAATTTCACAACTAGAGTTTTATTTCAAAGAAAAAGTCATCTTATTTCGAATATGCCACAATCTATAGTAAGTTTAATTGCTCCCTTAATACTTGTTTGATATATTAAAGGCATTTGTGTCATCATATAATAGGTTACTTGTTTGAATGAAGCAATTACCCTTGGTATACTGGGCACTTGTGATGGACGTATATATGGTCACCCTATAACTATATCTTATGGTTATTTACATTGTTGGGACTTATTAATCCTATATAAATGTATGAAATATAACATTTAAAGTGTGTATTTGGGCCAAATTTAGCCATTTAACCGTTATTAAGGACGCTGTCCTAGTTGTATGGGTACAGAGTAGCCTATTGAAGGAAAAGGAGATAAAATTATAGTTTAGGACAACACAACATTTCTAAAAGAAAAAACAGTTTTTCCTTCAGTATACAATTTACCTTCAATGAAATTGACCTTTACTTCCACCGCAAATAAACAAAATGCACTTTTTATTAGAAAACGTTTCTGTCCTAAACTATAGTAATACTCAGAGGGTAAATGTGTTCATAACCCTCCTAACCCCAGCTTAGGCCTTATAGCAATATTTCATGCATTATCGTATGTCAGGACTGAAGCCTATAGCTTGTTTCTTTAAGCTAATGGCTTAGCCTCCTTGGGGTATTGATCGACACAGCCTGACGAAGGTTTGATCAAGAATTGTATTAAATGTTATCAGTTGATCTAATATTTCACCTGACTCATTTTGCATTGTCTCATTGACCCAAAATTAAACCTTTTTCATTTACTGTCCTGTACTCAACATCCCTAGGGTGGTGCGAGCGTTGGTTGTGGCGTGTGCTCACAACAAGTTTGCAGCGTTTGATGTATTTAATTGTATTGTATTTCAATTTAGAAAATAGAAAGAAACGTGATAGTACAGTAATAGAGACAAATAATGGATTTTGCCATTGGAAAAATCTATAATAGGATAAATAAGAATTTTTAAATATTTAACTTAGCCGGTGAATATATAATAGCTGCTGCTCAGCGGCTCGACAGAAAACACACACAAAAACTCGCGAGCGATCGCTATGAAGGTTGCGGGTGTGCCCACCAGCGCCAACTGTCGGCCAGATACCACACATGCATGTAAACAAGCCTTCAATTCTTCTCTGTCGACCTTGACGACAAGACGTATCAATACTCGCTGTATAACCTGGAGTTTTCTCAACATATTTGGTGAAGTACTTCATTTTGGTTTGAGCTTTCGCAGTGCAGGTGTTTTTCCTCAACTTAAACTCTTGAACTCTTTATTGGACAGATTTAATTGTTGATGACTTGGATTGTTTTTTGGACTTTCTTTGACTAATTCAAAATGGCTGACGCTTCACAAGCCCCTAGATTTCGTAAGTGTAATGCTAGGGAATGTAATAGGCGTCTTCCAAAGGCCTCTCTCGACCCACATACTGTGTGTTCTAATTGTCGGGGTAAAACCTGTCAATTAGGAGATCGGTGTGAGGAATGCGTGGGCCTTTCGGAATTCGATTGGCTCGAATACGACAAGTATTCTCGTAAGCTAGAGAGAGATAGGGTAAGGAGGAGTTCCTCTAGGTCAGTAGATTTTTCCTCTCCACATGCCCCTGATCCTAATCCTTCCCCTGTAGTGGTTGTACCTAACCCCCCTTCTGGCACTCAGGAACCATCAATGCAAGACATGTTACGTGCCATTCATGCCTTGGGTGAAAGAGTTGAAGCGTTAGCAACTGATCGTAATCAACTCATGGCTGACGTTAGAGAGCTTAAGTGTCAGAGTGCCACAGCGGAAAATAGTGGGAAAGTGATTAGTGCGCAAAGTGTTGTGAACAGTGTTGCGACCGAGGGTTCGTCTGTTCGTGCCTGTCGTTCACCTAGTCCGAGACCTCTTGCAAGCTCCCAAGCCCAGGGGAGAAGTAATGTCGTACGACTTATGGGTTCGAGAGGCCTTGATCAGCGAACAGACGTTCCCTCTATGGTATCAGGCGTGTCTCACCAAGATCGCCCCTACCATAAGACGAGAGAGCCCCTTTTCTCCTCGTCATCCGAAGGCTTTTCGCATAAGAAACCATGGAGCAAGGTTTCTAGGCCCCTTAAGCGAGAGTCGGTCCCTTCAGGACAGGTCCAGCGTCCTGGATGCAGTCATTGGGACAGTTCTGACCCGTTGCAGTCATCGGATGACTGTTCGCCGCCTAAGCAACAACGTTACACAGGCTTAGAGAGTCTTGCTGTAGGCAAGGTTGTGCCGTCTCAGACGTTAACCCCGTCGTTTACCGCACCCATTCCCGTTGATCCTAAATGGGTTATACTGCAAGACATGCAGTCTAAGCTCGCCTCCCTTATGGAAGACTATTCAGCCGATAAGGTTCACGTTGATCCTCGCCGTTTATCTCATCGAGATCCTGGCCTTCAGCCGCCCAAACGAACCTTTGCTCGTCCTGTTGACGTTGGCGTACCTAAGTCATGTCAGTCACGCTATGTAGAGCCTCACTCGATGCGGTCACGTGTTGACTTTCAGCCGCATTTGGACGTTAGGCCACTTCCTAATGCTCCTGTTGACGTTCAGGACGTTCGCCAACCATCGGAGTTGACTTGTTTTGACGCTGAGCGTCAACCACCGCAGTCTAGAGTTGTTTTGACTGCTCAGACTAGGCAGTCAAAACAGTCTCGAGTTGACGTCGAGCGTCCTCCCGCTCCTGTTGTTGTTGACAGTTCACAGACTGTTAAGCAGTTACATGACGTTGCGTCCTGGACTGCTACTAATGCACCAGTGCGTGTGGACTCTGCGTGTCAAGCATTGCCTACCCCTTTGCTTGTTACTCAGCAGTTGTCAGATGAGGATCCTTCAGATGAGGACGTTGCTGACCCTCAACATGATGATCATCCTTCGGATGTAGACGAACCTAGATCAGTTCCTCCATCAATGGACTTTAAGAAAGTCATGTTAATTTTTAAGGAGTTGTTTCCCGATCACTTCGTCGCTGTTGCTCCTCGCTCGCCACCGTCTGAGTTTGCTCTAGGCTTACCTGCTAACATGCCAGCCTTTACAAAACTTGTGCTCTCTCGCTCTTCCAAGAGAGCTTTACGGCTTTTAGGTGACTGGTTGGAAACCAAGAGGAGTTTGGGGAAGACGGCATTTGCCTTCCCTCCGTCGAAACTCTCGTCTAGATCGAGCGTCTGGTATGCCACGGGAGAAGTTCTCGGCTTGGGAGTCCCTGCCTCTGCCCAGGGTGACTTCTCAAGCCTCGTAGACTCTCCCCGCCGCCTAGCCATGAGACGCTCGAAGATTAGTTGGTCCTCCTCGGACCTTGACCATCTGCTGAAAGGCATTTATAGAGCCTTTGAAGTTTTCAACTTCCTTGACTGGTCTTTGGGAGCCTTAAGTAGGAAAATCTCATCGGCTGATAGAGATGTCTCCTTACTGATTATGTCCTGTATGGATAAAGCCATCCGCGATGGTTCCAATGAGCTCTCCTCATCTTTTACGTCGGGAGTCTTAAAGAAGCGAGAGTCCCTTTGCTCTTTTCTTTCGGCAGGAGTTACTCCCTGTCAGAGATCTGAACTGCTCTTTGCTCCCTTATCAAAGTTTTTGTTCCCGCAACAATTGGTTAAGGACATAGCTTCTTCACTCGTGCAGAAGGACACCCATGACTTGGTGGCGTCCTCTGCTCGCAAAGGGACTCCTTCTACATCCTTTTCTGCTAGACCTAGGATAGACACTCCGGCGTCCAGATTTATTCCGCCCTTTCGTGGCAGAGCTCCCAGCAGGGGAAGTACTCGTGCCCAGGGAAAGAGAGGAAAGAAGAGAGGAGCCAAGTCCTCACGTGGCAGAGTCTGACTGCCCGCAGCCTCAGACAGCAGTAGGAGCCAGATTGAAGAACATCTGGCAGGTCTGGGAGAAGAGGGGCGCAGACCAACAATCTGTGAGGTTGCTCAGAGAGGGGTACAAAATTCCATTTGTACGCAAACCTCCTCTAGCGACTTCCCCCATCGACCTCTCTCCCAGGTACCGAGAGGAGTCAAAGAGACAAGCCATGAACCTAGAAGTGTCTCTATTGCTAGAGAAGGGAGCGGTGGTGAAAGTCTCGGACCTTCAATCAACGGGGTTTTACAACCGTCTCTTCCTAGTACCGAAGAAGACAGGAGGTTGGAGACCGGTGCTAGACGTCAGTGCACTCAACGTCTTTGTTACGAAGACAAAGTTCACCATGGAGACCACGAAATCAGTCTTAGCAGCGGTCAGAAAGGGAGACTGGATGGTCTCTCTCGACCTAAGAGATGCGTACTTTCACATCCCCATACACCCAGATTCCCAACCGTTTCTGAGGTTTGTTTTCAACAATGTGGTATACCAGTTTCGGGCCCTGTGCTTTGGCCTAAGTCCTGCTCCTCTCGTGTTTACGAGGCTTATGAGGAATGTAGCAAAATTCCTCCATTTATCGGGAATCCGAGCCTCCCTGTACTTGGACGACTGGCTTCTCAGAGCCTCGTCCAGTCATCGCTGTCTGCAGGATCTTCATTGGACATTGGATCTGACCAAGGAATTGGGACTTTTGGTCAACCTAGAAAAGTCCCAGCTGATTCCATCCCAAACTATACTGTATTTAGGGATGGAGATTCGCAGTCCAGTTTTTCGGGCTTTTCCGTCTGCCACCCGAATAGAGCAAGCCCTGTTCAAAGTCCAACTGATGTTGAAGAGAGAACGGTGCTCAGTCAGGAATTGGATGAGTCTAGTAGGAACTCTATCATCCCTGGAGCAGTTTGTCTCGCTAGGAAGGCTACACCTTCGACCTCTCCAGTTCCATCTAGCCTTTCACTGGAAAAAGGACAAGACATTAGAGACGGTCTCAATCCCGGTCTCCGAACCAGTAAAGGCATGCCTGAATTGGTGGAACGACAATATCAGTCTGAGAGAGGGACTTTCCCTAGCAGTTCAGAACCCAAACCACGTACTATTCTCAGACGCGTCGGATTTGGGTTGGGGTGCGACCCTGGACGGTCGGGAATGCTCAGGTCTGTGGACCTCAAGTCAGAGGAGCATGCACATCAACGGCAAGGAGGTTTTGGCAGTCCACCTGGCCTTGATGAACTTCGAGAGTCTCCTTCGAAACAAAGTGGTAGAGATCAACTCCGACAATACCACAGCCTTGGCATACATTTCCAAGCAAGGAGGCACCCACTCCCTGACGCTGTACGAGATCGCAAGGGACCTGCTCATTTGGTCAAGAGATCGAGGCATCTCCCTGTTAACGAGGTTTATCCAGGGCGACTTGAACGTCTTAGCAGACTGCCTCAGTCGGAGGGGTCAGGTAATTCCTACGGAATGGACCCTCCACAAGGACGTGTGCAAGAGTCTTTGGGCGACTTGGGGTCAACCCACCATAGACCTCTTTGCAACCTCGATGACCAAGAGACTTCCAATCTATTGCTCTCCAGTCCCAGACCCAGCAGCAATACACATAGATGCATTTCTTCTAGATTGGTCTCATCTGGACCTATATGCATTCCCACCATTCAAGATTGTCAACAAGGTACTGCAGAAGTTTGCCTCTCACGAAGGGACAAGGTTGACGTTGGTTGCTCCCCTCTGGCCCACGAGAGAATGGTTCACCGAGGTACTTCGATGGCTGGTAGACTTTCCAAGGAGTCTTCCTCTAAGGGTAGATCTGTTACGTCAGCCCCACGTAAAGAATGTACACCAAAGCCTCCCCGCTCTTCGTCTGACTGCCTTCAGACTATCGAAAGACTCTCTAGAGCTCGAGGCTTTTCGAAGGAGGCAGCCAGTGCGATTGCAAGAGCGAGGAGAGCTTCTACCATTAGAGTATACCAGTCAAAGTGGAAAGTCTTCCGAGACTGGTGCAAGTCAGCATCTGTGTCCTCGTCCAGTACCTCTGTAGCCCAAATCGCTGATTTTCTCTTACACCTGAGAAAAGTTCGCTCCCTTTCAGCTACCACGATCAAGGGCTACAGGAGCATGTTGGCTTCGGTCTTTCGGCACAGAGGCTTAGATCTTTCCAACAATAAAGATCTACAAGATCTCCTTAAGTCTTTTGAAACCTCTAAGGAACATCGTTTGGCAACTCCTGGATGGAACTTAGACGTGGTCCTAAGGTTCCTCATGTCAGACAGGTTTGAGCCATTACATTCAGCCTCCCTGAAGGATCTCACTCTCAAGACACTTTTCCTAGTGTGCTTGGCCTCGGCTAAAAGAGTCAGTGAACTGCATGCCTTCAGTAAGAACATCGGCTTTTCTACAGAAAAAGCCACTTGTTCTCTTCAACTTGGTTTCCTGGCCAAAAATGAACTGCCTTCTCGTCCTTGGCCTAAATCTTTTGATATTCCTTGTTTATCAGAGATCGTAGGCAACGAACTGGAAAGAGTGTTTTGTCCTGTTAGAGCTCTTAAGTTCTATTTAGCTCGTACTAAGTCATTACGAGGTAAATCTGAGGCATTATGGTGCTCAGTCAAGAAACCATCATTGCCCATGTCAAAGAATGCTTTGTCATATTTTATCAGATTTTTAATACGAGAAGCTCATTCCCACTTGAATGAGAAAGACCGATGTTTGCTTAATGTTAAGACACACGAAGTTAGAGCTATAGCAACCTCCGTGGCCTTCAAGCAAAATAGATCTCTGCAAAGTATCATGGACGCGACTTTTTGGAGAAGCAAGTCAGTGTTCGCGTCATTTTACTTAAAAGATGTCCAGACTCTTTACGAGGACTGCTACACACTGGGTCCATTCGTTGCAGCAAGTGCAGTAGTGGGTGAGGGTTCTACCACTACACTTCCCTAATTCCAATATCCTTTTTTTAATCTGTCTCTTGAAATGTTTTTTAATATTGTTTTTTGGGGTTGTACGGAAGGCTAAGAAGCCTTTCGCATCCTGGTTGATTTGGCGGGTGGTCAAAGTCATTTCTTGATAGCGCCCAGATTAGGGGTTTGATGAGGTCCTGTTGGTATGGGTTGCAACCCTTCATACTTCAGCTCCTGGGAGTCCTTCAGCATCCTAAGAGGATCGCTGGGCTTCGTGAGGAAGACAGACTTACAAGGCAGAGTAATCGTCTAAGTCAACTTCCTTACCAGGTACCTATATTTTTCAATATTAATCTTACCCGGTGATCATGTAGCTGCAACTCTGTTGCCCGACAGAAAAAACCTACGGTCGGGATATGCCAGCGATCGCTATACAGGTGGGGGTGTACAACAACAGTGCCATCTGTCAAGTAGGTACTCAGGTACTTCTTGTCAACAAGAACCAATTTTTCCTCTGTCGTGCCACCGGCAAGACCTACTTGATACGCTGTTGTTTCTGGAGTTGATTTTCACGCTATTTGGTGATGTATTCTCTCTAGATATTAGCTTTCGCTGTACAGGAGTTATTATCATTACCTTATCAAGCTTTTTTGATTAGATTTGGATTATTTGTTGACGACTTGGATAGATTTTGGATTCCCCCCTTTGACTAATTCAAGATGTCTGACCATACTCAAGTCCCCAAGTACAGGCAGTGTAGCGCTAGGGACTGTTCTAGGCGTCTTCCGAAGGCCTCTATAGATCCTCACACCGTTTGTTCCAATTGTAGGGGTAAATCCTGTCAATTGGAAGATCGATGTGAGGAATGCGCTGGGCTTTCGGAATTCGATTTTAATGAATTCCTTAAGAATGCACGTAGGCTAGAGAAGGATAGGATCAGGAGGAGTTCGTCTCGCTCTTTTGATTTTTCCTCTCCCCATGCCCCTCAACCTATTCCTTCCCCTGTAGTGGTGACTCCCGACCCTTCTACTAGCTCTCAGCAACCCTCGATGGCGGACATGATGCGTGCCATTCAGGCTCTTGGTGACAGAGTGGAGTCATTAGCTAATGACCGCAATCAACTCTTGGCCGATGTCAAAGAGTTGAAGGAGAAAAGTGCAGTGGGAAGTGTAGTGAGTGCAAGTGCGGTGAAAAGTGTCAGTGTCAGTGTTACGCATGAGGGTGCTTCTGTTCGTGCCAGTCGTCCTCCCAGTCCGGGACCTCTTGCAAGCTCCCAAGCCCAGGGGAGAAGCAATGTCGAAGGACCAAAGGGTTCGACAGGCCTTGATCAGCGTACAGATGTACCCTCAGTGGTTGCGGACGTATCTTGCAGAGATCGTCCCATCCACAAACAGACGAGTGAGCCCATTCATTCCTCGTCTGTGGAAGAAGTTTCTCGTCAGAAACGCTGGACCAAGGTCTCACGACCTCTCAAGCGCAAGGTCCCTTCCGAGCGAGTCCAACGGCCCAGGTGTAGCCACTGGGTCAGTTCGGACTTGCCGCAGTCTTCCGAAGACTGCACACCTCCCAAGAGAGGTAGAGTGGTTCCGCAGCAGGCAATCACTCCGTCTGTTGCCGCACCAACCGCTGTAGACCCTAAGTGGTCTATGCTGCAGTCTATGCAGACTCAGCTAGCTTCCTTCATGCAGGAGTATCGTGCTGAGAAGGTTGACACTGCACCTGTTAACCTACAACCTGCCACGGCTGTGCGCTCAGCAGACACTGCGGCTGCCTGCTCCCACACTCCGGCTGTGAGAGCTCCACCACCGATGCGCAGTCGACCCTGCCAGACGCATGTTGACGTTAGCCGACGTGCGGCACCCTCCGTTGACATGCGTGAGCTACCGCATCAGCAGTGGGAAGGTGCTGTCAAGCTGCCGTGTTTTGACGCAATGCGGCAGTCTCCGCAACCCACGGCAGTCCCCACCACGCACCAGCACTCCGCTTTTGTTGTTGCCAGCTCTCAGACTGACCAGCAGCGGCATGATGTTGGATCCAGTGCAGCTACGCATGCACCCGTGCTGCCGGATTCAGCCGTTCAGCTTTCTTCTCCTCCTTTGCCGCTTCTTCCTCAGCATTCGGATGAAGGAGTCTCTGATGACGACGAAGCTGCGCATTTGGACGATCAACACTCCGACATAGAGGAACCCAAGACTACGCCTCCCTCCTTAGACTTTAGGAAAGTCCTTGCCCTGTTTAAGGAGTTGTATCCGGACCAGTTTGTGTCTGCAACCCCGCGCTCACCTCCCTCTGAGTTCGCTTTAGGCATGCAGTCAGCAGCTCCTGCCTTTACGAAGCTCGTACTCGCGCGCTCATCCAAGAGAGCTTTAAGGGTACTGGGAGAGTGGTTGCAGTCCAAGAAGCAACTTGGGAAGACATCCTTCATCTTTCCACCGACCAAGCTTGCTTCCAAATCTAGCGTCTGGTATGCCACGGGAGAAGATCTCGGCTTGGGAGTTCCTGCCTCTCAAGTCTGGTAGACTCTCCCCGCAGACTGGCTATGAGACGCTCCAAGATTTGCTGGACCTTTTCGGACATGGACCATCTTTTGAAGGGAGTTTTTCGTGCTTTTGAGATCTTCAACTTCCTGGACTGGTGTTTGGGAGCGTTAAGCAGAAAGACCTCCCCTTCGGATAAGGACTCTGCCATGCTCATCATGTCATGCATGGACAAAGCCATTCGGGATGGGTCTGGCGAGCTTGCGGCTTCGTACGTGTCTGGAGTTCTTAAGAAGCGAGATCACCTTTGCTCCTTCTTGTCGGCGGGGATCACACCATGTCAGAAGTCAGAGTTGATGTTTGCTCCGCTTTCCAAGTGTCTCTTTCCTGAAGAGCTGATCAAGGGGATTGCCGCCTCGTTGATCCAGAAGGATACCCATGACCTGGTGGCGTCATCCGCACGTAAAGTCACAGCTTTACCTTCCGTGCCTAGACCTAGGATGGACACACCAGCGTCTAGGTTCATTCCACCCTTTCGTGGCAGAACCTCCAGCAGAGGAGGTACCCGTGCCGATTGTCAACGTGGCAAAAAGAAGAAGGGTTCCAAGTCCTCAAAAGGCAGAGTCTGACTGCCAACCTCTCCAGACAGCAGTGGGAGCCAGGCTCAAGAACTACTGGCAGGCCTGGGAGAACAGGGGTGCAGACGCACAGTCTGTGAAGTTGCTCAGAGAGGGGTACAGGATTCCATTCTTGCGCAAGCCCCCTCTAGCAACTACTCCCATCGACCTCTCTCCCAGGTACAGAGAGGAGGACAAGAGGCTAGCTTTACAGCAAGAGGT
Organism: Palaemon carinicauda; assembly: GCF_036898095.1. Lineage (NCBI taxonomy): Eukaryota > Metazoa > Arthropoda > Malacostraca > Decapoda > Palaemonidae > Palaemon > Palaemon carinicauda. Next base: position 109,904 of record NW_027169788.1, on the reverse strand, counting down.
GTCTCTCTTGCTACAAAAGGGAGCGGTAGTCATAGTCCGGGACCATCAATCCCCGGGCTTCTACAACCGTCTCTTCTTAGTAGCGAAGAAGACAGGAGGGTGGAGACCGGTGCTGGACGTCAGTGCTCTAAATGTCTTTGTCACCAAGCAGACGTTCACCATGGAGACGACGAAGTCGGTGCTAGCATCGGTCAGGAAGGAAGACTGGATGGTCTCGTTGGACCTAAAGGACGCGTACTTTCACGTCCCCGTCCATCCAGACTCCCAACCTTTCCTAAGGTTCGTCTTTGGAAAGGTCGTTTACCAGTTCCAAGCCCTGTGCTTTGGCCTAAGCACGGCACCTCTAGTGTTTACCAAACTGATGAGGAATATTGCCAAATTCCTGCATTTGGCAGACATCAGAGCCTCCCTCTATTTGGACGACTGGCTTTTAAGAGCTCCGTCAAGTCGTCGCTGTCTGGAGAATCTCAAATGGACTATGGATCTGACCAAGGAATTGGGTCTCCTGGTCAATATAGAAAAGTCCCAACTCGTCCCATCCCAAACTATAGTCTATCTAGGTATGGAGATTCAGAGTCGAGCATTCGGGCTTTTCCGTCGGCCCCCAGAATCAGTCAAGCCCAAGAATGCATCCAGAGCATGCTGAAAAGGAACCGATGTTCAGTCAGACAGTGGATGAGTCTAATAGGGACGCTTTCATCGCTGGACCAGTTCATCGCGTTAGGGAGACTCCACCTCCGACCCCTTCAGTATCACCTAGCTGCTCACTGGAGAAAGGACATGACGCTAGAAGCGGTCTCAGTTCCTATATCCGAAGAGATGAAGTCTGCACTGACTTGGTGGAAGAACAGCATTCTTCTCAAGGAAGGTCTACCACTGGCTGTTCAGACCCCCGACCACCTTCTCTTCTCGGACGCATCGGACACGGGCTGGGGTGCGACACTGGACGGTCGGGAATGCTCGGGCACGTGGAATCCGGATCAAAGAGCACTTCACATCAACTGCAAGGAGCTACTGGCAGTTCATCTGGCCTTGAGAAGCTTCAAGTCCCTCCTTCTAGACAAGGTGGTGGAGGTGAACTCCGACAACACTACAGCCTTGGCGTACATCTCCAAGCAAGGAGGGACTCATTCGAGGAAGTTGTTCGAGATCGCAAGGGACCTCCTCACCTGGTCAAGAGATCGAAAGATATCGCTTGTAACGAGGTTCATTCAAGGCGACATGAATGTCATGGCAGACCGCCTCAGCCGGAAGGGTCAGGTCATCCCTACAGAGTGGACCCTTCACAAGAATGTTTGCAGCAGACTATGGGCCCTGTGGGGTCAGCCCACCATAGATCTGTTCGCTACCTCGATGACCAAGAGGCTCCCAAATTATTGCTCACCGATTCCGGACCCAGCAGCAGTTCACGTAGATGCCTTTCTTCTGGATTGGTCCCATCTAGACCTGTATGCGTTCCCCCCGTTCAAGATTGTCAACAAGGTACTGCAGAAGTTCGCCTCTCACGAAGGGACACGGTTGACGTTGGTTGCTCCCCTCTGGCCCGCGAGAGAATGGTTCACCGAGGTACTGCAATGGCTAGTAGACGTTCCCAGGACTCTTCCTCTAAGAGTGGACCTTCTGCGTCAGCCGCACGTAAAGAAGGTACACCCAAGCCTCCACGCTCTTCGTCTGACTGCCTTCAGACTATCGAAAGACTCTCAAGAGCTAGAGGCTTTTCGAAGGAGGCAGCCAGAGCGATTGCCAGAGCAAGGAGGACATCCACTCTCAAGGTCTACCAGTCAAAATGGGAAGTCTTCCGAAGCTGGTGCAAGGCGAATTCAGTTTCCTCAACCAGTACCTCTGTAACGCAGATAGCTGACTTCCTTTTACACCTAAGGAATGTTAGATCCCTATCAGCTCCTACGATCAAAGGTTACAGAAGCATTTTGGCAGCAGTCTTTCGCCACAGAGGCTTAGATCTTTCCACCAACAAAGATCTACAGGACCTCCTTAAGTCTTTTGAGACCTCAAAGGAGCGTCGGTTAGCCACACCAGGTTGGAACTTAGACGTGGTTTTAAGGTTCCTGATGTCAGCAAGGTTCGAACCGCTTCAATCAGCCTCTTTTAAAGATCTCACTTTGAAGACTCTTTTCCTCGTTTGCTTAGCAACAGCTAAAAGAGTCAGTGAGATACACGCCTTCAGCAGGAACATAGGTTTTACATCTGAAACGGCTACATGTTCCTTACAGCTTGGTTTTTTAGCTAAAAACGAGCTCCCTTCTCGTCCTTGGCCCAAATCGTTCGAGATTCCAAGCCTGTCCAGTTTGGTTGAAAACGAACAAGAGAGAGTACTATGCCCAGTAAGAGCTCTTAAGTACTATTTAAGACGTACAAAACCATTACGAGGACAATCAGAAGCTTTATGGTGTTCTATTAAGAAACCTTCTTTACCGATGTCGAAGAACGCAGTTTCTTATTACATCAGACTTTTGATTAGAGAAGCCCATTCTCATCTGAATGAGGAAGACCATGCTTTGCTGAAGGTAAGGACACATGAAGTTAGAGCTGTCGCTACTTCAGTGGCCTTCAAACAGAACCGTTCTCTGCAGAGTGTAATGGATGCAACCTATTGGAGAAGCAAGTCAGTGTTCGCATCATTTTACCTTAAAGATGTCCAGTCTCTTTACGAGAACTGCTACACCCTGGGACCATTCGTAGCAGCGAGTGCAGTAGTAGGTGAGGGCTCAACCACTACATTACCATAATCCCATAACCTTTTTTAATCTTTCTCTTGAAATGCTTTTTATTGTTGTTTTTGGGTTGTACGGAAGGCTAAGAAGCCTTTCGCATCCTGGTTGATTTGGCGGGTGGTCAAATTCTTTCTTGAGAAGCGCCTAGATTAGAGGTTGTGATGAGGTCCTTTAGTATGGGTTGCAGCCCTTCATACTTCAGCACCTAGGAGTCGCTCAGCATCCTAAGAGGATCGCGAGGCTCAGTAAGGAAGACGTACTTAAAAAGGCAGAGTAATGGTTCAAGTCGACTTCCTTACCAGGTACTTATTTATTTTATGTTTGTTAATTTGAATAACTGCTAAAATGAAATACGGGATACTTAGCTTCTAATGTTAACATGTATGCTGGTCTCCACCCACCCCCCTGGGTGTGAATCAGCTACATGATCACCGGGTAAGATTAATATTGAAAAATGTTATTTTCCTTAGTAAAATAAATTTTTGAATATACTTACCCGGTGATCATGAATTTAAGGACCCTCCCTTCCTCCCCATAGAGACCCAGTGGACCGAGGAGAAAATTGGTTCTTGTTGACAAGAAGTACCTGAGTACCTACTCGACAGATGGCGCTGTTGTTGTACACCCCCACCTGTATAGCGATCGCTGGCGTATCCCGACCGTAGGTTTTTTCTGTCGGGCAACAGAGTTGCAGCTACATGATCACCGGGTAAGTATATTCAAAAATTTATTTTACTAAGGAAAATAACATATTTGGGTTTTGTTATTTTGATAACTGTCAAAAACTCTAAGCATATACGCTGTAAACTTAATTAACTCTGGTCTCTACCCACCGCCTTGGGTGTGAATCAGCTATTATATATTCACCGGCTAAGTTAAATATTTAAAAATGATATTTTAATTATAAAATAAATTTTTGAATATACTTACCCGGTGAATATATAATTTTCAATATTAAACTTAGCCGGTGATTATATAAGCTGCAGCTCTGCTGCCCGACAGAAAAACTCTACGTTCAAAATACGCCAGCGATCGCTATGCAGGTAGGGGTTGTACATCAACAGCGCCATCTGTCGAGCAGGTACTCAGTACTCAATGTAAACACAGAACTCAATTTTCTCTCTGTCGTGCCACCGGCAAGACCTACTAAATTCGCTGTTGCTTACTGGATTGGTTTTCACATATTTTGGTGAAGTACACATTTCTAGTTATTAACTTTCGCTTTGCAGACGTTATCTTCAATACATCCTTGCATTCTTTTATTGATTTTGGATTATTTGTTGACGACTTTGGATAGATTTTGAATTCCCCTTTGACTAATTCAAGATGGCTGACCCTTCTCAAGTCCCTAAATTCAGGAAGTGTAATGCTAGGGACTGTTCAAGGCGTCTTCCGAAGGCCTCTATCGATCCTCACACCATTTGTTCCAATTGTCGGGATAAGACCTGTCAATTGGAAGATCGATGTGAGGAATGCGTTGGGCTTTCGGAATTCGATTTCATCGAATTCCAGAAATACACACGTAGGCTAGAGAGAGATAGGGTCAGGAGAAGTTCATCTCGCTCCGTTGATTTTTCCTCTCCTCATGCCCCACAACCTATTCCTTCCCCTGTAGTGGTTGCTCCTGATCCCCCTTCTAGCACTCAACAACCTTCGATGGCAGATATGATGCGTGCCATCCAGGCTCTGGGTGAGAGAGTCGAGTCATTGGCGAGTGACCGTAACCAACTCATGGCAGACGTCAAGGAGTTGAAGTGTAAGAGTGCAGTGGGTAGTGACAAAGTGAGTGGTAGTGTTGTGGAAAGTGTTGTAGATAGTGTTGCGCTTGAGGGTTCGTCTGTTCGTGCCTGTCGTCCTCCCAGTCCGGGACCTCTTGCAAGCTCTCAAGCCCAGGGGAGAAGCAATGTCGTACGACCAAAGGGTTCGAGAGGCTTTAATCAGCGAACAGACGTTCCCTCCGTGGTTTCGGACGTATCTAACCAAGATCGCCCCACCCACAAGAAGACGAGAGAGCCCATTTATTCCTCGTCTGCGGAAGATGTTTCTCGGAAGAAACCATGGACCAAGGTCTCGCGGCCTCTTAAACGCAAGTCGGTCCCTTCCGCGCAAGTCCAACGGCCCAGTTGTAGCCACTGGGTCAGTTCGGACTCGCTGCAGTCTTCCGATGACTGCACACCTCCTAAGAGAGGCAAAGTGGTACCGCATCAGGCAGTAACACCGTCTGTTGCCGCACCTGCTACTGTAGACCCTAAGTGGTCTCTGCTACAGACCATGCAGACACAGTTAACGTCAATAATGCAGGACTTTCGTGCGGAGAAGGTTGATGCTGCACCAACAGCTAGCCTACAACCACCCACGGTTGTGCGTCCAGTGGACGCTGAGGCTACCTTCTCCCGCACTCCAGCTGTGAGAGTCCCGCCACCCATGCGTTCCAGTGTACCCTGCCAGCCGCATGTTGACGTTCAGCGACGCACGGAACCTTCCGTTGACGTTCGCGAGTTACAACAACAACCTAAGTTGTTTTGTTTTGACGCGGTGCGTCAACCTCCGCAACCCAGTGTGGTTACCACTACTCGCCCACAGCAGACTAGACAGTCTGGAGTAGACGCTTTGCGCCCCCGCGCTGCTATGGTTGTTGCCAGCTCACAGACTGGGCAACAGTTCCATGACGTTGCGTCCGGTCCAGTCACGCATGCACCCGTGCTGCCGGACTCAGCTGACCAGCCAATTCCTACTCCTTTGCCGCTTCCTCCTCAGTATTCAGATGATGGACTCTCTGATGATGACGACGCTGCACACATTGACGACCCGCATACGGACATCGACGAACCCAAGACCACGCAACCCTCCTTGGACTTTAGGAAAGTTCTTGCACTGTTCAGGGAGATGTATCCTGATCAGTTTGTTTCTGCGGCCCCACGCTCTCCTCCATCTGAGTTCGCTTTAGGCACGCAGTCATCCGCGCCTGCCTTTACGAAGCTCGTCCTCGCCCGCTCGTCTAAGAGAGCTTTACGAGTGTTGGGAGAATGGATGCAGTCCAAAAAGCACCTTGGGAAGACAGCATTCACGTTTCCCCCTGCGAAACTCTCTTCCAGATCGAGCGTCTGGTATGCCACGGGAGAAGTTCTCGGCTTGGGAGTTCCTGCCTCTGCCCAGGGCGACTTCTCAAGTCTAGTAGACTCTCCCCGCAGGCTAGCCATGAGACGCTCCAAGATTTGTTGGACTCCTTCAGACTTAGACCATCTGATGAAAGGAGTGTTCAGAGCCTTCGAGGTTTTTAACTTTTTGGATTGGTGTTTGGGAGCGTTGAGCAGGAAGATCTCCCCTTCTGACAAGGAAACTTCCATGCTTATTATGTCCTGCATGGACAAGGCCATACGGGACGGTTCCAGTGAGCTTGCGGCTTCGTTCGTTTCCGGGGTCCTCAAGAAACGGGAAAACCTTTGCTCCTTCTTGTCAGCTGGTGTAACACAGTGTCAGAGATCGGAACTTATGTTTGCTCCTCTCTCAAAGTGCCTTTTCCCAGAGGAGATGATAAAGGAGATTGCTGCCTCCTTGATTCAAAAAGACACGCATGACCTGGTTGCGTCCTCTGCCCGCAAAGCCACCCCTTTGCCTACCGTGTCTAGACCCAGGATGGACACTCCAGCGTCCAGATTCATTCCGCCCTTTCGTGGCAGAGCCTCCAGCAGAGGAGGTGCTCGTGCCGAAGGGAGACGTGGGAATAAGAAGAAAGGTACCAAGTCCTTTAAGGGCAGAGTCTGACTGCCACCTTCTTCAGACAGCAGTGGGAGCCAGACTCAAGAACTTCTGGCAGTCCTGGGAGAAAAGGGGCGCAGATGCACAATCTGTGAAGTTGCTCAGAGAAGGGTACAAGATCCCGTTTGTACGCAAACCCCCTCTAGCAACGTCTCCCATCGATCTCTCTCCCAGGTACAGAGAGGAGGACAAGAGACTAGCTTTGAAGCAAGAGGTGTCTCTCTTACTAGAAAAGGGAGCGGTAGTCAAAGTCCGGGACCATCAATCCCCGGGCTTCTACAACCGTCTCTTCTTAGTGGTAAAGAAGACAGGAGGGTGGAGGCCGGTGCTAGACGTCAGTGCTCTGAATGTCTTTGTCACAAAGCAGACGTTTGCCATGGAGACCACAAAGTCTGTTCTAGCAGCGGTCAGGAAGGAAGACTGGATGGTCTCTTTAGACCTAAGGGACGCTTACTTTCACGTCCCCATCCACCCAGATTCCCAACCTTTTCTGAGGTTCGTTTACGGAAAGGTTGTCTACCAATTTCAAGCCCTGTGCTTTGGCCTAAGCACGGCTCCTCTTGTCTTTACGAAACTGATGAGGAATATTGCCAAATTCCTGCATTTAGCGGACATCAGAGCCTCCCTCTATTTGGACGACTGGCTTCTAAGAGCTTCTTCCAGTCGTCGCTGTCTGGAGAATCTAAAGTGGACTCTAGATCTGACCAAGGAATTGGGTCTCCTGGTCAATATGGAAAAGTCCCAACTGGTCCCATCCCAAACTATAGTGTACTTAGGGATGGAGATTCACAGTCAAGCTTTTCGGGCTTTTCCGTCGGCCCCCAGAACAAGTCAAGCCCAAGGATGCATCCAGAACATGCTAAAGAAGGACCGATGTTCAGTCAGACAGTGGATGAGTCTGATAGGGACGCTTTCATCCCTGGAACAGTTCATTGCGTTAGGGAGACTGCACCTCCGTCCCCTTCAATTTCACCTAGCTGTTCACTGGAAAAAGGACAAGACGCTAGAAGCGGTCTCGATCCCCATTTCCGAGAAGATGAAGTCATCACTGACTTGGTGGAAGGACAACATCAACCTCAGAGAGGGTCTGCCCCTGGGTGTTCAGACCCCCAACCACGTTCTCTTCTCGGACGCATCGGACACGGGCTGGGGTGCGACATTAGACGGTCGGGAATGCTCGGGAACTTGGAACTCGAATCAAAGAACGTTACATATCAACTGCAAGGAGCTACTGGCAGTTCATCTGGCCTTGAAAAGCTTCAAGTCCCTCCTTCTAGGCAAGGTGGTGGAGGTGAACTCAGACAACACCACGGCCTTGGCGTACATCTCCAAGCAAGGAGGGACCCATTCTATGACGTTGTACGAGATCGCAAGGGACCTCCTCACCTGGTCAAGAGATCTAAACCTTTCTCTAGTAACGAGGTTCATTCAAGGCAACATGAATGTCATGGCGGACTGTCTCAGTCGGAAGGGTCAAATCATCCCAACAGAATGGACCCTACACAAGGATGTGTGCAAGAGACTATGGGCCACATGGGGCCAACCTACCATAGATCTCTTTGCAACCTCGATGACCAAGAGGCTCCCAATTTATTGCTCGCCAATCCCGGACCCAGCAGCAGTTCATATAGATGCCTTTCTACTGGATTGGTCCCATCTAGACCTTTATGCATTCCCCCCGTTCAAGATTGTCAACAAGGTACTGCAGAAGTTCGCCTCTCACGAAGGGACAAGGTTGACGTTAGTTGCTCCCCTCTGGCCCGCGAGAGAATGGTTCACCGAGGTACTTCAATGGCTGGTGGACGTTCCCAGAACTCTTCCTCTAAGAGTGGACCTTCTATGTCAGCCACACGTAAAGAAGGTACACCCAAGCCTCCACGCTCTTCGTCTGACTGCCTTCAGACTATCGAAAGACTCTCGAGAGCTAGAGGCTTTTCGAAGGAGGCAGCCAGGGCGATTGCTAGAGCAAGGAGGACATCCACTCTTAGAGTCTACCAGTCGAAGTGGGAAGTCTTCCGAAGCTGGTGCAAGTCGGTATCAGTATCCTCAACCAGTACCTCTGTAACCCAAATAGCTGACTTCCTATTATACCTGAGGAAGGAAAGATCTCTTTCAGCTCCCACAATCAAAGGTTACAGAAGCATGTTGGCAGCAGTCTTCCGTCACAGAGGCTTAGATCTTTCTAACAACAAAGATCTACAGGACCTCCTTAAGTCTTTTGAGACCTCGAAGGAGCGTCGTTTGGCTACACCGGGTTGGAATTTAGACGTGGTACTAAGATTCCTTATGTCAGAAAGGTTCGAGCCACTACAATCAGCCTCCTTTAAAGATCTCACTTTAAAGACTCTTTTCCTCGTTTGCTTAGCAACAGCTAAAAGAGTCAGTGAGATACACGCCTTCAGCAGGAACATCGGATTTTCATCTGAAACGGCTACATGTTCTTTACAGCTTCTTTTTCTAGCCAAAAACGAGCTACCTTCTCGTCCTTGGCCGAAATCGTTCGATATTCCAAGCCTTTCAAATTTGGTTGGAAATGAACTAGAAAGAGTCTTATGCCCTGTTAGAGCTCTTAAGTTCTATTTAAGACGAACTAAACCTTTACGAGGACAGTCAGAAGCTTTATGGTGTGCTATTAAGAAACCTTCTTTACCTATGTCAAAGAATGCAGTTTCCTAATATATCAGACTGTTGATACGAGAAGCTCATTCCCATCTGAATGAGGAAGACCATGCTTTGCTGAAGGTAAGGACACATGAAGTTAGAGCTGTCGCAACTTCAGTGGCCTTTAAACAAAATAGATCTCTGCAGAGTATAATGGACGCAACCTATTGGAGAAGCAAGTCAGTGTTCGCGTCTTTTTATCTTAAAGATGTCCAGTCTCTTTACGAGAACTGCTACACCCTGGGACCATTCGTAGCAGCGAGTGCAGTAGTGGGTGAGGGCTCAACCACTACATTCCCCTAATTCCATAACCTTTTTTAATCTTTCTCTTGAAATGTTTTTTATTGTTGTTTTTTGGGTTGTCCGGAAGGCTAAGAAGCCTTTCGCATCCTGGTTGATTTGGCGGGTGGTCAAATTCTTTTCTTGAGAAGCGCCTAGATTAGAGGTTTTGATGAGGTCCTTTAGTATGGGTGGCAACCCTTGATACTTCAGCTCCTAGGAGTCGCTCAGCATCCTAAGAGGATCGCGAGGCTCAGTAAGGAAGACGTACTTAAAAAGGCAGAGTAATTGTTCAAGTCGACTTCCTTACCAGGTACTTATTTATTTTATGTTTGTTATTTTGAATAACTGCTAAAATGAAATACAAAATACTTAGCTCATAATAATGTAAACAAGTAATGCTGGTCTCTACCCACCCCCCTGGGTGTGAATCAGCTTATATAATCACCGGCTAAGTTTAATATTGAAAAATTTTATTTTTATTAATAAAATAAATTTTTGAATATACTTACCCGGTGATTATATATTAAATGACCCTCCCTTCCTCCCCAATAGAGACCCAGTGGACCGAGGAGAAAATTGAGTTCTGTGTTTACATTGAGTACTGAGTACCTGCTCGACAGATGGCGCTGTTGATGTACACCCCCTACCTGCATAGCGATCGCTGGCGTATTTTGAACGTAGAGTTTTTCTGTCGGGCAGCAGAGCTGCAGCTTATATAATCACCGGGTAAGTATATTCAAAAATTTATTTTATTAATAAAAATAACATATTATAACATATTAAAGGCCCTCCCTTCCTCCCCATAGAGACGCAGCGGGACGAGAAGAATTGAAGGCTTGTTTACATGCATGTGTGGTATCTGGGCGACAGTTGGCGCTGGTGGGCACACCCGCAACCTTCATAGCGATCGCTCGCGAGTTTTTGTGTGTGTTTTCTGTCGAGCCGCTGAGCAGCAGCTATTATATATTCACCGGGTAAGTATATTCAAAAATTTATTTTATAATTAAAATATCATTTTAATGGAATGTTTTCAAACACAAACTACCTTGGAAATGTCGGCAAGCCTTGAAGGGGAAATATATTTTTCATAATTTGCTTTTTGATTTTGCGAGACGGACAAGAGATTTTAAACCATTGGTCGCATTGAAGTTTCCTCCCAGACTCGTAAGGACTTGTCAGGAAACCCATCGCGTCGTTGTGCTTATAATCTATCCTGGCTTACGCACAGATCGGCCTTGGATTGGAGACCGCGCAATATTATCATAGATCTCAATGTTCTTCTAAGGACGGAATCTCTGATGTAGGTTAGTTAGGGTTTGGCAAATATCAGGAAGTTTCTTTTGGGAGACATCGGTTTCAGCATACCGTGCTTAGCGCAAGTAGGCTATATGTCCTTGGGGCTATTTTACTTAGTGTATCAAACAGTGATGCCCCTCTTTACGTCTGTTCGAGATAAGTCAGTTCCGATAGATAGTTGCTTATTTTAAATATTTATACAAACATATAATCCAAGTTATGTCGTTTTACCGATCTTACATCGATCTCTTGATTCTTAGAATTATAATTAAGTACTGTACTGTACAGTATTGTATTAACTTGGAAGCTTTTTATGGCTGACTACTGTATTACTGTACCTTAAATCAGTCCCCTTTGCTTTCATCCTATTGTACCCTCCATCTTTCTCAATTATTTTATACTTCGAGTCTTACCCAATATTCAAGAACAAATCTGATTGATTTAGCAGTTTCTTTATTAATAATTTATAGTTGCATGATACTGAACTGTAAGGTATATATCCATTATCATTTGATCAATTGGGATTTATGAATCCAAGTGCACCGAGACTCCATGCTCACCTGGAATCTATTCCACCAAAAATTCTAGAGCATCTGGAATCCATTGCACCTGGGATACTTACAACACTTGGTCTCCACGATATATGATGTACGTGAGCATGATGACGTCAACAAGGAGCACAATGATGCAAGCAGACCAACCGTCTGGTCAGATTTTGTTCTCGCCTGTCTTCAGCTGACCGACTTCCATGCGGTAGGAACCCTCGCGCCTACACTTCAGGGACTGTAATGTTCAAGTCACAGGGCACCCGCTTTCTTTAGTTTGAGTCAAGGCAGGTAACTTCATACAATCTCTCTGAATCATTGAGATTCCACATCGTCATTCACTTTGGGAAAAAGTGTCGAACAATTTCTGCTCCGTCCAGTTCAGTTCTGAGGAAGAACATATCCTCTCGGGAATAAATCCTTGTACTGTACCTTCACAAGAGGTTCCGTATCAGGATCGTTTCTTTCCCCAAGATCACGTTTTGGCGCGTGTTTGTAACCAGGACATTTCCAGCCACCCTGTGACTCTCCTGCCCCGGAATATTCCCGTTACGTTGCACTGATGCCATCATGCGGAAAAATATTTAGGGTAATCGACTGTATCTATCGGGAATGCGTCCTCATTGGAAAATTCTCTTGGTACAAAGAAGTTTCCTATAATAAACATTTCCTTCTCCCCCAAAAAAAGAGTTTTGGTAGGTTTTATCAGTTGTTCGAGCGTACGATCAACGACTAGCGTGAACACATTGATGTTAGCAGACCGATTCTCTTTCTCCTATTTCAGACCAGGTGTCACTATAGTTTCCTCCCAGAATTGTAAAACCCTGCCAATGAAACTCTCCATCAAGGCCTTTCCCAGCACACACAGAAATCTGATGACTGAACAACCTTGATACATACAGGGGAATTCAAGTACTGTATGTCAGATTCCAAGAACAATCCTCTCTAGGGCATATCGTCTCTGCATCCACCCCTCAACAAGGGTGTAGTGAAGAGGAGAAGGAGGAGGAATTCAGAGAGAAATTAGAAGTATGTACAGAAAGAGTTTCAAGAAGTGAACTGTTAGTGATTAAACATATACTGTTGATCCTTTTGGGCTCAGAATTGTTATTTCTTTTGCATATATTGCATCCGTTTCTTATTTTCAAGTCTCTGTCCTTTTAATTAAAAACATATTGTACTTAGCAGTTCTTTTAAAAAATTATACATTACTGTATAATATTGTTTCTATGATCGTTACCAGCTTCTTGCTGAGGTTATAAGGATGGGGTCCTTTCTTGTGATATGAAATAAGACTACTGTACACTGTTTTATAATACAGTATTGCATTTTACTCCAGTATCTACAGCTAATTGAATAATTATGCGTGATGTGCTGATCACCAGGTTATGTTTATGACATTTTCCTTGCTGTGCAATTTACTCTTTAGAAGCCTTGGGTTTTTGTTGACTTAGAGTTAAAAAAAAAAAAAACATTAATATAACATTCACTAAAGCTGAGGAATAGCTGACACCTGAAAAAAATTTGAATGTTAGCGCACCTACCCTGACGAGTATTCAGACTATGCTTTCCTGCATACACCAACGCATAAAAGAGGGTATTATTATAAATATTATTACTAGCTAAGCTACAACCCTAGTTGGAAAAGCAAGATGCTATAAGCCCAAGGGCTCCAACCCTGAAAAATAGCCCAGTGAGGAAAGTAAACAAGGAAATAAATAAACGATAAAAGAAGTAATGAACAATCGAAATAAATTATTTTAAAAACAATAACAACATTAAAACAGATATTTTAAATATAAACTATAAAAAGACCTACGTCAGCCTGGTCAACAGGTCTATTGTGGTTAAGCATCCAATGGCCAACAAGTAATTACCTTCGCAATGTTAAGTAAATAACAAATTTTCTTCAGGTGTCAGCTATTCCTCAGCTTTAGTGAATTTTATAGTAATGTTTTTTTTGGGGGGGGATCATACTGCACTGCAACATCTCTACCCAAGAAAAGTGTTTCTCATTATTCTACCTAATTTTATCCTATTCATTCCTTAATGTGAGCATTTTTATACTCTTGATTATAAATCTCTTGTACAGTAATGTATACCACAATATATTGTATTTTACGATTATTAGTATTTTGTTTATTTGTTATTGTATTTCTAAAGTCAACTTTTTTTCCAGGAAGGCCCGACATTCATCCTCACATTAGTCGTCCATCCCGTCCGAGGCAATGCAAAGAGACTGGAATGGGCATAGTGACAGCGTACGCTGTGCTACTTCTTCAAGAGGGATGTTGGATTTAAGCCTCTTGTCAGCCATTCCAGTCTTCTCTTTCTTCTTCTTCTGTATTGGACCCAAAGCCCAGCTGTTCTTTTACCTCTTCACTGTTGACTGAGCCGTACTTCTCACAGGAGCTGCATCTTTTATCTCTGATTCCGGCATCATCTCTTGTTCCCATCTTATATCAGTATCGGCATGATACGTTATCAACGCTGTTGATCAAAATCAGCAAACTTCCCTGGAATGACCCTAAAAGGCCAGCTGCTTTCAAAGCTAGCTTGTTCAGAATAGTATTCCTTGAAAAGAAATGGAGAAAATGGTAAAAAATTGCCAACAAAATTGTTTAGTCTTAATCAGCAATGCGCATCTGAAAAACGAAGGCATTGTTGGACGGCCCTTTACACCCAAAGAAGCTTCGGTATCAGCATCGCAGTTCAGCAGGGATGTGAGGATGAAAGCCTTCAGGTGGCGAGTAACCTGATCGTGTGTTGCATCCTGCAGAAGGTGATATGATGCAAAGAGGGAATTGTTAGGTGAATATTACCTATGGAAGTTGCAATAGGGTGCAAAAGAGATGCCCAAACGGGATACCTTGCTTGGAAAAATGCTCGTATCTCATGGATGAAGATTTTGGAAACTCTTGACCTACAAGAGAGAAGATCAGTTATCCAGAAATGGTGTAACAGAAGATCTTCGGCATGTACCATCATCTCCTGGGATACGGGAAGCAGTAAGAACAAGACCCAATTCTCTGGCTTGGTTTCCAGTGATATGGAAAAAGAAAAAAAAGAATAGTATTATCAGATAGATACTGAATTCAATTCTGTAAACACAGTATATGCAGTGAATCTTGCAATGAAAATTTTGTTGTAGGAATGCTCCCGATTTTGTTGGAATCCAGCATCATATTTGCTGCCATTATCACAATCTCTTTTTAAGCTTGCAATTATTCAGTTTCTTTATTTAAGAAGCTGTTTTGCTGTACTATAGAGTACCGTATATACTGTTATCATATGAAAGCCATGCTGTTGAGAAAATCAAAGACAATGCATAAATTGATCTCTTCCCAACTAAAGTTATCCTTTTATTTCATCAGATCTAAAATGGGCATTTGAAACTCCTTGTTGTGTCTTCTAAGGATATTGGCTATCAGAAAGTTATTATATAGATTCAAAGTGCTTAAGTGTAAAAGCCAAAGGATCAGGTTTTCTGCCAATTTGAAGAAGCCCAGAAAGAGGAAGATCGGACCATGAGAGTTGCAGTCAGCATTTGAGTAATCCTCAGGAATGGCCGTAGAAGCAATCCCTGATTTTCCGCATACGACGGAAGATTATCCGGCCTAATGAAAAGCAGATTGAGTGGGACTGGGTCAAGCATCAAGAAAAGCAACATCCACAGCATTTTTCATCAACATAAGAAATCTGTACAGCACAGGAATTGGTCGAATTGGATAAAACTTTAC
This sequence comes from Palaemon carinicauda, assembly GCF_036898095.1. Classification (NCBI taxonomy): domain Eukaryota; kingdom Metazoa; phylum Arthropoda; class Malacostraca; order Decapoda; family Palaemonidae; genus Palaemon; species Palaemon carinicauda. The sequence continues at coordinate 94,889 of NW_027169788.1, read as the reverse complement.
TGAAAATGTACTTCTGATGAAGTGAGAAGTATTGCTGGTAAGTTGTTGATTGAATTTTTGGGGGTACCAGAACATATAGTTGAATGAGACGGGAGAACTAATGATAGAAATTGTTTTCCTTACTCAATTTGATCTTCCTATACTGTACATTACTATGGCTTGCCTTGATTTGCTTTTATCTTTCTGTTTGTGTATCCTTTTGGAGAGAGAGAGAGAGAGAGAGAGAGAGAGAGAGAGAGAGAGAGAGAGAGAGAGAGAGAGAGAGAGAGAGAGATATCTTAACATACCTTTGGTCAAATTTTTAACTTTACATTGTGTTTGGAAATAAAGTAATGGAAAAATGTATTTAAATGTTTAGATTGATTAGAAAATGGTAAAAGAAATCAGACTATCAAACAATTTATGACATCAACTACGATATGGGTAGTGCCATAGCCTCTGTACCATGGTCTTCCACTGTGTTGGGTTAGTTCTGGTTCTTAAGGGTACACTGTGGCACACTATTATTTGTTTTCGTATTTCATTTCCTCACTGGACTATTTTCCCTGTTGGAGCCCTTTGGCCTATGTCATTCTTCTCTTCCAATTAGGTTTGTAGGTTAGCCAGTAATAATGATAGAGTGTGGGTGATTGAATCATATTAAGTAGAAAGTCTTGGAATCAATTCATGACTAATGTGAGGTCCAGCTGTGTATCTCTCTCTCTCTCTCTCTCTCTCTCTCTCTCTCTCTCTCTCGGTAGTATCAACATTGCGGGATATATTTAGGGAAATAATCAGTGTACTCGACCCTACAGTACTTTGCTTGTAGTACTTCATTGGGTTTTCATTCCTCATACAATGTACTTATTCCAGATTGAATACTAATGGAGAAGGAAGTTGATAAATTGGACATTCGGATGGAGAAAGCACAAAGGGACCGGAGGAAAAGTGGAGATGTTTAGTGGACCTGTCTTCCCATAGGAGAGGATTTCGGCACCGGAGGTACCAAAGGAGTTGCCCGAGCCATGATAGCCTGATGAAGAAGGGAGTCCTGGGTCGCCTTCCTCCACTTCTCCGTCACTGTTTCTACTTCCTCCAACGGAAACAAAGTCGGAGACTTGATGGAGGAATTTTTCAGGACGAGAGAATCTCTCCTCGGGTCAGGTGAGTTTTTCAATCCTAAGTCACGCTGACAATCTATAAGAAAAGACTTTAAACCAAGATATTTGATGGTATAAGTAATAGTACTATAATGAAATTCAAACTTACTACATATGGTTTTCTGTTGAACAGATTGACATAAGTCTCATTTCATAGTTCATATATGACTTATCTATTTTAATGTTTTAATATTCTCAGTATATTTTACTTATTATATCTCATTTATAGTATATTCAATACTTTTCTGTTTCCTTTCCTCACAGGGCTGCTTTCCCTTTTGGAACCCTTGGGCTTGTAGTAATCTGATTTTCCAACTAGGGTTGTAGCTTGGCTAGTAATGATGATAATGATATAGGTGCTGTAATGATAGTGAATATTGAAGCTACTGAATATGAATGAAAAGAATTTGAGCAATAATTTTCCATTTTCAATATTAATCTTACCCGATGATCATGTAGCTGTCAACTCTGTTGCCCGACAGAAATCTACGGTCGGGATACGCCAGCGATCGCTATACAGGTGGGGGTGTACACAACAGCGCCATCTGTGAGTAGGTACTCAAGTACTTCTTGTCAACAAGAACTCAATTTTTCCTCTGTCGTGCCTCCGGCAAGACCTACTAATACGCCGTCCCTAACTGGATTTGTTTTCACAACTTTTTGGTGAAGTACACTATTCCAGTTTTGAGCTTTCGCTATGCAGGGGTTTTATCTTCATTTCAAAACTTGAACTCGTTTTGGATAGATTTTATTATGGTGACGAAGAGAGTATGGACTCTCTTTCACTTTTAAATGGCCGACCCTTCCCTTAGACGGAAGTGTTGGTGTCGAAGAGAGTATAGACTCTCTTTCACTTTTTATGACCCACCCTTCCCTTAGACGGAAGTGTGTTTAGGTTTTTGGTAATTTTGCTTAACAAAGTTATAGATTTATTTTATATCTCTCCGCCATTTATAGGCCTCTTCGATTAACTTTCGATTTATTATAAACTTATAAAAATTAATTTTTATGTTTGTTTATATGCGACCTTTCCTAATAGTAGGCGGTCCTTACTTGGAACCGAAGTTAATTAACTTTGAGCCCGTCATATCGTTTTTCCTGTTAAGAATTTATGCTATTTTAATTTTAATGTTTTTGAAAGAATTTCTTTGATAGTCTCGTACTGTTTTCAAAGTTGAACTAACGTTTTGTTTAGTCTCCGCAGTTGTTGACGTTCAGAACGTTCAACTTGCGCTCTATCGTTACGATAGAGAGAGAGTATTTCACGGTTTCATGTTGCAGTAAGAGTAAACCGATTCTAGCGTTTCGTTCATTCTTTCTTAGCTTAAATGGTTTTAATTCTAATAAAGGAACTTTTTATTTGGGAAACCTTTCAGTTTTTTCCCTTTAACAAATAATATGTTTTAACGATATATATAATTGGGCTCATCTCTCAGGTTCTAAGTCAAGAGAGAGAGAGAGAGAGATAGAGACGGAGGGAGAGAGAGGAGGATAAATGTTTCGTACAAGCGGGTAACGTTGTTCTCGTTTTTTGCTCTTCTCCCTAGTCGCTATAGGGGAAGAAGGTAAAACGTTTCTAGAGTTTTATTCTTGTTCCCAGGCTTTATGCGGTGAGAGATTTTAAACGTAGTTTATTTGATCTAGTGTTTAGTCTCTTTTCCAGCCACTGAATTCTTTATCTTTCATTATGTTTTTCTGTTACATTGTAATACTGTTTTCGCAATTACTACCTTTTAATGAAGGATAGGATTGCGTGTTTCAGGTACAAACCACTTAAAGTTTCGAGTTCAGTGAAATAAGTGCAAACAGAAAATCAAAAGTGATAAAGTGATATGCGCAAAGTGTTACAGTGTTGCGTTCGAGGGTTCGTCTGTTCGTGCCAGTTGTTCACCTAGTCCGATACCTCTTACAAGCTCCCAAGCCCAGGGGAGAAGTAATGTCGAAGGACTTATGGGTTCCACAGGCCTTGATCGACGAACAGACGTTTCCCTCCGTGGTTTCGGGTGTATCTACACACGTTGCCGACGTGATCACCCCACCCACACAAAGACGAGAGAGCCCATTTATTCCTCGTCTGCGGAAGAGGTTTCTCGCAGAAACCATGGACCAAATCTTGCAGCTTTTAAGTGCAAGTCGGTCCCTTCCGCGCAAGTCCAACGGCCTAGGTGTAGCCACTGGGTCAGTTCGGACTCGCTGCAGTACGACAACTGCACACCTCCCAAGAGAGGCAAGGTGGTACCGCAACAGGCAGTAACTCCGTCTGTTGCCGCACCAGCTGTTTTAGACCCTCAGTCACAACGGACAGTAGCTCCGTTTGTTGTTGTCTTTCATAGACCCTAGTGGTCCATGCTGCAGACTATACAGTCTCAGCTTGCTCCTTCATGCAGGAGTATCGTGCTGGAAGGTTGACAATGCACCTGTTAACCTACAACCCACCGAGGTTGTGCGCTCAGCAGATACTGCGGCTGCCTGCTCCCACCCTCCACCTGTGAGAGCTCCACCACCGATGCGCAGTCCACCCTGCCAGACGCATGTTCTTGCTGCACCATCTGCTAACATGCGTGAGCTACCGCATCAGCAGTGGGAAGGTTCTGTAGAGCTGCCGGGTTCCAGCACTATGCGGCATTCTCCGCAGCCCATGCAGCATGCTCTGCATACCTTACAGCATGCTCCGCATACCATGCAGCATGAGCCGCATACCTTACAGCATGCTCCGCATACCATACCGCATGCTCCTCAACCCACCGCAGCCCCTCCCACGCACCAGCACTCTGCTTTTGTTGTTGCCAGCTCCCACACTCCGACTGCGGAGAAGGTTGACGATGCACCCGTGGGCCTACACCTCCCACGGTTGTGCGCCCGGCATGGCTTCCTGCTCTCACACTCTTGTTGTGAGAGCTCCTCCACCCATGCACAGTCAACCCTGCCAGATGTATGATGACTCCCACACACAGAGCACTCCGTTGCCGTGCGTGAGCTACCACAAGCTGCCGTGTTTTGACACGGTGTGTCAGCCTCCGCAACACACTGTGGTTACCGCCACTCGCCAGCAGCAAACTAGTCAGTCAGGAGTTGAGGCTTCCCCACACAACTTTGGTTGTTGCCAACTCACAGACTGTCATACAGTTACATGACGTTGCCTTCTGGTCTGCTACTTATACACCAGTGCTGTATGTCCTCACGCTCCTGTTGTGGTTGACAGTTCAGTTTTTGACAGTTCACAGACTGTCAAGCAGTTTCATAACGTTGCCTTCTGGTCTGCTGCTTTTGCACCAGTGAAACCCTCACTGAGAGAACCTAGCTTTTCTCGGATATGGTTCCTGTAGATGAGAAAGTGCTGTTCTCCCTCCTTCTGATATTCCCTTGAGGACTCTGTCATTTGGAGAGGAGCTTTAAGCTGCTTAGCCTCCTATGGACTTTTATTTAAGCATAACATGCTTCCAGGGAGGGTAAATGGTTCCGCTTCAGTCGCTAACCCCGTCTGTTGCCACACCTGCTCCCATAGACCTTGGGCTTATTTGCAAGACATGCAGTCCAAGCTTAGTCCTTGATAGAGGATTTTTTACGGAGAAGACCCTTCTCGCCAACGACCTTCCTACCGGTTGGTTGTACGCCCTGTTGACGCTGAGGTATCCTACTCACGTCCGCCAGTTGAGATGGTTCCTCCACCGGTGCGACCCAGTGTGGGTTGCCAGTCGCACGTTGATGTTATGCTACTCTCGGAGGTGGTTGTGGACGTTCAGTGTGTCACTGGGAAGACGTTCAACAACCAGCAGAGGTGACTTGTTGTGACGCAGTGCGGCAACCTCAGCAACCCGATAAGGGGTTGTCTGTACTACCCAGACAGTCTAGACAGTTTCGGGTTGTCGCTGTACTTCCTCGCTTCCCCATGGTTAACAGTTCACAGACTGTGCAGCAGTACCATGATCTTGTGTCCGGCTCCGTCACGCATCCACCAGTGCGACCGGATTCAGCGAGTCAGACGTTGCCCACTCCGTTGCCGTTTCCTCATCAGTTTCGGATGAGGAACCCTCTGATGAGGACATGGCTGAACAAGAAGATCAATCCCCAGCCCTGCTATCCATCCAGAAGATGCTGAAGAAGGAATACGGCCCTGTCAGGCTGTGGATGAGTCTGGTTAGGACACTGTCATCCGTGGTGCATTTGGTGTCACTTGGAAGACTACACCTCCGTCCTCTTCGGTTTCATCTAGCTCTTCACTGGAAAAGGACAAGACGCTAGAAGCGGTCTCGATTCCGGTTTCCGGAAGATAAGTCTGGTCTAACCTGAGGAAAGGACTTTATCAACCTTTTATAGAGTCTTCCCCTGACTGTTCAGACTCCCAACCACGTTCTCTTCTCAGACGCATCGGACGTAGGCTGGGGTGCGACCTTAGGCGGTAGGGAATGCTCGGGATTATGGAACTCGCGTCAAAGGACAATGCATTTTAACTGCAAGAAGCTTCTGGCAGTAAGTCTGACCTGGAAAAGCTTCAGGTCTCTCCTTCAAGACAAAGTAATGGAGGTCAACACGGACAACTCCCTGCTTTGATGTTCATCTCCTAGCAAGGAGGGACCTACTCTCTGACATGGTGCGAGTTCGCTAGTGACCACCTCTCCTGTTCAACAGGTCTAGACTTTTCACTAGTAACAAATTTCTTCCAAGGCAACTTGAATGTCTTAGCAGTTTGTCTCAGTAGGAAGGGACAATAATTCCAACATATTGGACCCTCCACAGAGATGTATGCAAGAGACTTTGGGTCACCTGAGGCCTTCCAACCATAGATCTCTTCGCAACCTCGATGTCCAAGAGGCTCTCAACAGACCCAGCAGTGGTTCTTTTAGATGCCTTTCTACTAGATTAGTCTCATCTAGATCTATATGCATTCCCTCCGTTCTAGTTGGTCAACAAGGTACTGCAGAAGTTCGCCTCTCACGTTGGGACAAAGTTGACACTAGTTGCTTCCCTCTGGCCCGCGAGAGAATAACTTACCGAGGTACTTCGATGGCTAGTAGACGTTCCCAGAACTCTTCCCCTAAGGGTGGACCTGCTACGTCTGCCACACGTAAGAAGGTACTCCAAGGCCTCCACGCCCTTCGTCTCACTGCCTTCGGAGTATCGAAAGACTCTCGAGAACTAGAGGTTTTTCGAAGGAGGCAACCAGAGCGATTGTTAGAGCAAGGAGAACATCCACCCTTAGAGTCTACCAATCGAAGTGGGGAATCTTCCTAAACTGGTGCAAGTCAGTATCCGTATCCTCGACCAGTACCTCTGTAACTCAAATAGCTGACTTCCTCTTATATCTGAGAAAAGAGCGATCTCTTTCAGCTCCCACTTTCAAGGGTTACAGAAGCATGTTGGCATCAGTCTTCCGTCACAGAGGCTTAGATCTTTTTAACAATAAAGATCTACAGGACCTCCTTAAGTCTTTTGAGACCACGAAGGAGCGTCGTTTGGTTACACCTGGTTGGAATTTAGACGTGGTTCTAAGATTCCTTATGTTAGACAGGTTCGAACCACTTCAATCAGCCTCCCTGAAAGATCTCACCTTTAAGACTCTTTTCCTGATATGCTTTACCAGCTAAAAGAGTCAGTGAGATTCATGCCTTCAGCAAGAACATCGGATTTTCATCCGAAACGGCTACATGTTCTACATCTTGGTTTTCTAGCCAAACACGAGCTGCCTTCTCGGCCTTGACCAATATCGTTCGTTATTCCAAACTTATCGATATGGTTGGAAATGAACTAGAAAGAGTATTATGTCCTGTAGAGCTCTTAAGTTCTATTTTAAAAACCTTTATGAGGCCCGTCTGAAGCTTTATGGTGTTCAGTTAAGAATTCATCTTTGCCTATGTCAGAGAATTCTTTATCCTATTATTTTCAGACTGTTAATACGAGAAGCTCATTCCCTTCTGAATGAGGAAGACCAAGCTTGGCTGAAGGTAAGGACACACGAAGTTATAGCTATCACAACTTCCGTGACCTTTTAATAAAATAGATCTCTGCAAAATATTTTCGACGCAACCTTTTGGAAAAGCTAATCAGTGTTCGCGTCTTTTATCTTAAGAATGTCCAGTCTCTTTACGAGAACTGCTACACTCTGGGACCATTCGTAGCAACGAGTGCAGTAGTGGTGGGGGCTCCACCACTACAATTCCCTAATTCCAGAACCTTTTTAATCTTTCTCTTGAAATATTTCTGGGTTGTCCGGAAGGCTAAGAAGCCTTCCGCATCCTGGTTGATTTGGCGGGTGGTCAAATTCTTTCTTGAGAAGCGCCTAGATTAGAGGTTGTGATGAGGTCCTTTAGTATGGGTTGCAGCCCTTAATACTTCAGCACTTAGGAGTCGCTCAGCATCCTAAGAGGATCGCTAGGCTCAGTAAGGAAGACGTACTTAAAAAGGCAGAGTAATGGTTCAAGTCGACTTCCTTACCAGGTACTTATTTATTTTATGTTTGTTATTTTGAATAACGGCTAAAAGAAGATACGGGATACTTAGCTTCTTTGTTAACATGTATGCTGGTCTCCACCCACCACCCTGGGTGTGAATCAGCTACATGATCATCGGGTAAGATTAATATTGAAAAATGTTATTTTCATTAGTAAAATAAATTTTTGAATATACTTACCTGATGATCATGAATTTAAGGACCCGCCCTTCCTCCCCATGAGAACCAGTGGACCGAGGAGAAAATTGAGTTCTTGTTGACAAGAAGTACTTGAGTACCTACTCACAGATGGCGCTGTTGTGTACACCCCCACCTGTATAGCGATCGCTGGCGTATCCCGACCGTAGATTTCTGTCGGGCAACAGAGTTGACAGCTACATGATCATCGGGTAAGTATATTCAAAAATTTATTTTACTAATGAAAATAACATTTTAATAACATCTCAACTCCTTATCTTGAGAGAGAGAGAGAGAGAGAGAGAGAGAGAGAGAGAGAGAGAGAGACATCCCAAGCACTTTTCGTGTTACTTTCTTTGTCATTGATTATTATAATAAACATCAAAAGAGTTTTGTGATTATGTTTGATTTTTCTCTTACAGGAAATTAATTGTTGCCACATCAGCATCACAAACACTTACAGTAGACATCTTCCTTGATGCTACATGGAAAGAAATATTTATCCTGAGGCTCTGAGACCTGGATTCCATCTCCACCTCATCTAATTAGTTCTTAGTTTTGTGTGAGTGAAAATGGAAACCTATTTGACTAAAGTCTTAACTTTAGTCAATCAACAGTGTCAGACCAGTCAAGATTATTGCTATTCTCCAAATTTAGATTTTCTTTAAGGTTTCTTTTTATATAGGGTGATCTTATTTTTATAATTAAGGAAATTTTAATACATTTACTTAACTACTGACTTTGGAAATAATGTCTGTTTGGATATTTTTTCCAGAGGTTACACAGCTTCTGAATTCCAGTGGGTCTTTAACCAAAGGTGTCATATTGGCTTCCCCTGGAAGGCTTCAGTTCTCTGCTGATGAAGCAAGACTCATGATTTTCTGAAGAGAAGTCTGATGAAGAAAAAAAACTGTAGCATTGTATAATTAATATGAAAGATGTGATATTCATTAACCATATAATGAAGTTACCAGATCAAGTTTGGAGAGCTCTTATAGAATTTATAAAAATCAATTGGTAAATACTAAGACCCTTACAACCTGAGACGTTGATGTGTCGAGTCAATTTCTCTTGGTAGAATATACCTCTAAGCAGCACAAAATGGGTTCTATTGAATGAAAAAGATTATTTTTTTTTTTGCAAGCAATTCTTCAGTTTACAAAGCAGAACTTTGATAAGTTTATGTGATTCTGAGAGTGACAAAGAAGTCTGGTTAATATGTTTTGTCTGAAAAACTCAAATGCACAATAAAATCAATTGAATCTCCTAATGTAAATAGTATTAATGTTGAAGTAGAAAATCTCAGCTTTTTTAAACATTGAGGGAATTCATGGTGAGAAATCATTAGACCTTTGAATCCAGTAATTGGTTGATATTGTTAAGACCCATTATCTTAAGTAAATAGCTAACCTGAAGGGAGAGTGAACCAGAAGTCAAGCAGAACAAATCCTCCGTGGGATTGAGTCTTTCCTAAAGTTACATCCTGACCTCATCTTTGAATTTTTGATGCTTGTTAAACCAATTCACTTTTTTTTTAATTAGCTTAAATGATCCGATCCTGTAAAGACAGAGACTGCTGCTCAGCCCTTAGAGTTAAATTCTTGTGAATGTTCCAATTTGAATCAGTTGTTGATATCAATGTTTAGTTACCAGTGAGTTTAAGGAATTCTTCCAGAATATTCATCATTATTACAAATAATTCTTATAGAATTAAATTTTGATTGTTAGAATTATTTTATCATTTGTTTTTAGTATAAATTCTCCTGGGGAATCCTATAAAACTTGTGATCTGTTGTAATTTAAACGTCAAACATTTAACCGTACATGGCCTCATATTTTGTTATTATTATTATTATTATTATTATTATTATTATTATTATTATTTATTATGTTGTTACTAAGCTTACTCAGAACTGGTTCCCCTATTTCTTGACTGGTCTGTCACTGTTGGAAGTCATCTGTTAAGACCTTTTGCAAACCACTGGTCTGTTATGAAACATCAAAATTGTAAAAGTGTTGAGGTTTTTGTATCGCTGCACATTTACTCTTGAGGCAATATCTTCTAGTTAGGGATTTTCTCTCGCAAATCTCTTTCAGTTTGTGTTCCCTCATTGGGTCTATACAATGAAAGGATGTTTAGTCAATACTGAGCCTTTCTGAGTGGGGATTCCTTACATGGTGAAAGAGTTGAGTATCGCCATGATCAGCAAAGCTGTACTAGTCAGGGTCACCCATACTAGGTTGGTTTGCTTTTAGCAATCAGACAAAAGTCTCCCTTGATCACTAATCCGCAGTTGGCCGGTGTGGTGGTGAAAACTGGCCAAACCCCAGACATGAATAAGGATGTATCTGAGGCCTTTGTCATGCATTGGACTAGAAACGGTGCATTTGTTGTTGTTGAGCCTAGAGGAAGTGTTGCAGTGTATTGCCTCAAGAGTAAATGGATAGAATTTTATCAGTGGTATATTAGAGTTAAGTCTAGTTTAGAGATGTAGCATTTGATCTCATAAAATGAATTTGTTTTGTATTTAAAGGTGCAGTAAAACCAAACTACAGTTTTAAATACAGTGAGAGAGAGAGAGAGAGAGAGAGAGAGAGAGAGAGAGAGAGAGAGAGAGAGAGAGAGAGAGAGAGAGAGAGAGAGAGAGTGTGTGTGTGTGCGCGTGTGTGAATCCCTTTTGGGCAAGAAATGATGTAGATAATGTTGAAGATGAGTGAGAGCGTCTCTTGTTCGTCTCAGAGTTAAAAACTGGTGGAGGCATTGATGAGTAACAAACCCGCAAACCTTAACCTTTGAAAATTGTCCTTAATCTTTCACTTGGTTATTTTATAGACTCTCATTCTGTCACATTGCTATTCCAAAGACAGTCAAGGTCTGATGGCAGTGATCCTCCTTTTTTGGTTGTCTAGCTCTTTAGTCTTCCATTTGTTGATCATTAGGGGTCCAACTTGCCCTGTCTGTCTCCCTTAATGATATTAAAAACTTCTGTAGTAATTCAGTGACAGGAATTTCTTACAATCTAATTGTGTCATGTTCTGAATACATTCAAGTCCTCCACTTGAGTTTAGCAGTTAGCTTTCTTTCGTAACTGAATAATTGATAAATTAGTTTTATTTTGTAATTTTTAGTTAATGAATATCTGCTTGGATCGATTTTCCATTGTTGTGTATCTGCTTGAGTTTAATCTTTAACCAGTTCTGTCAAAAAGGTCTTGTTTAAAACTGTGGTTTGTTTTCATTGAATGCTGAGATAAGAAACTTTAATATTTTGAGAGAAACTTCATATTATCTTCACTTAATTTGAACTGATGGGAATAGTAGAGTGTAAAAGATTGAAGGACTTTTGGTATGTGTTGTTAGGTAAGTTAGTCCTTTTCTTATATCTATTATTGAGTCTTTTAGTCTGAAAATTCACCTTTCTGTAACGTATGTAGTATTCAAAAGCTCTGATTGGAAAACTGTTATTTCTAGATAATTCAGATGTTCAGATATTAGTAAAAGGTAAATGACATAATATACAGTAGAGAATGTTCCTTAATGTAAAGCAAGAGGTAGAATAGGTTTCATTTCACTTTAGATCCAGACTTGACAACCCAAACTACAAGTGAAGAGAAGCAGTAGAATCATATGAAGATGACTGTCTGTGTTCTTATTCATCTTCTTCCATCTTCAGGGCAAGAAGTTGGTTTCTCCCATCTGTTTCTGTGTTCTTATACACTATTTCAGTTTGTTAAAAGATAACTTCATAATCTGGGTAGTCTTTTAAGTGCGTAAGCAAGATTTGTATCGTCATTTTATCAAGAGGTTGTTATTGAAAAAAAAGTGTCCTATTTTTCCTGAACAGCATTGGATTGTTGTAAGGTTAGCATTGCTGTCTGTTTCTATTATTGTATTTGGCTGGTTATTTCTCAAATAATTTAAGGAAATAGTTATGTGCTGAGACTTTCAGTTTTGTTTCAAACTAAATTGAAATAGGTCATTCATTGTGGCTTTTTCCCTTGAATTTCCTTTATAAATTGGGTCAATATGTTTATTAGGTTATGTCTGTCTGTGTTTTCTTGTTTGGTTTATGAAGAGAACTGGTAGAGGATAGTACTGCCCCTCATTATTTTCATGGCAAAGGAAATTGTTTAAGAATTTATCAAAGTTCAAACTTCATTAGTTTGCGTGTAGGTAAAAGTGTTGCCCAGACCCTATAAATAAAAAATGCTGCTGTTGTGGTTACCCATGAAAGAATTAAAACATGCAGGTGTTCTCAGTTACAGTTTCAGGTTTCCAAGTAGATTTTTATGGTCAAAGAAAATATGTTATGTATAATTCTTTTTATTACTGCTTCGGTCAGGGAGATAGAATCACTTAAAGCGAGTGTCAGTCACAAATAGTTTTGAATACAAAAATAGATTAATGTGTCATAAATCTTAATGATAATATTATATATTTACAATTACTTGAAGCCAGTTAATATTTAGTGTTGTTTGATAGTTCTTGTTGAGATTCTAACTTCTTAAGTATCGGAACCACTGGGTTGGTGAGTTGTAACTGAGCGAGTGATAGACTTTAGTTGTAATTAACTGTCCAATGTTTATAACGCTTACCGTCTTTATTACATCTGCAAGTGCATTTGTCTCATAATTCCAACTCATCAAATATTTCTTTGATTCATTTCTAATTTTATTGACATTGTTTACTGTGCTTCTGCATTCTGCTAGAAGTTTAGGTACTTTTTGATGTTTCTATCTGTTTATTCCTATGCAAATACAAACTTCCCAGTCATTTATATGGGGTTACTTCTGGTTTCATTTTCTATGGCCAGACAATAGGGAAGAAATCGGTAGATTATGCCATGTTGCATTACTAGGCAACTGCTGGACATGACGCGTCTCACTTGTGTCAAATGCTCACTCATAACACTACTGGCTGCGAAGGTAGTCGGACGTGCCTGCCATCACTCCCACGATCAGAAAACAGCATCGCCTACTCTTTCCTTTATAGTGTTTGTGCTTGTGTCTTTGACATTCTTTTTCACCTTCTTTATTCTTTATTTTTGTGTAGAGATTGTGAGCCTTTTGACTATGGCGAATTCGATGCGTTCCTGTCAGGGCCATGATGGCCGCCTCTGTTGTACCTTCATGAGCCAGGTAGAAGTGGTTCCTTACCCTGTATGTCCCTTGTGTCAAGGGATAAGATGTTTGGTGGGATTCCCATGTGAGTATTGGAGGAAGGGGTCATCCTCCCAGTGGGAGAGATATTTTTCTCGCTGTAAGAAGCGAGCCAAGAAAGATCGTTCTCCTCCTTCGCCTTCTGTGAGTAGTGAGAAGTAGCGTGAGGTAGGTTTGGCAACGAACGTTATTTCCCCACATAGTTCTTCGTATCAGGAGCCCTCTGAGGTTTGTTACGGTGAACTATGGCTGTAATTTCATCAAAATGTTCTAGTGGTAATGAAGTGCATTATGAGATTGGTCCTGTTCCTATCAATTATCCCCTGGCTACAGCCAATGTGCTCCCTGAGCCAGATCTGCCGGATGCTTCTATACCAGATTATGCTATTATGTGTAGATCCCCCTCACCCCCGAGTGGAGATTTGTATTTATCAGACTATGCAGATAAGATGTTCAACCCAATAGAAGTGTTGCCTATCAGAACAGCGAAAGCATCTCCTTGTTTCTGGAAGGACCTTAGAGTTGAGCCTGTCATTTCCCCCTGTACAGAGGCAGCCTTATTGGAAGATCCTGATTACCAGTCTCCAACTTGTATCAACAAGAAACGCCTGCCTCGTACACCTAGGGGTCCTTGGCAGAAAACTTCTCTAAAGAGCACTCGGAATAAATCAAGAGATTTGTCATCTCTCTACTATTAGGGTGGTCGGACCGCTTCAGCTGCATCTCCGCCCCCAGAGTTGACAATACCTTCATGCTTTAAGCAGACTTCTCCTTCCAAGCTTACTAAAGCTGGAAAGTCAAGTATAACTGTTCCTGCCATACCAAGACTTTCTTCTAAGAATACAGTCAGGCCGAACATTCAGATTCATAAATCTAAACGCTCCGATATATCTAAACAAGATGACGTCACTGTACGCACCGCCTCCTCTACACGTGAAATTACTCCCCCCGCAGTCTAGGCGAACCGACAGGTGCAAGCAAGTTGTCACCCTAAGCGTCATGATGTCACTGAACGTGCCACCATCGTGACGCGTGAGAGTATTCTTCCGCGTCTAGTAGATCATCTCCGCATTGGTCCGGAATTCCCTTGGAGTTTTATAAACTCTCGACTAGTAACCAACTAGATAAAACTTTACCTTATGCAAATAAGAACCCTGTGTCTCACACTAGAAACAAACCCACTAAAGACCCCATTCCTACACTCTCTGACGATCATAATTACTAGGATATGTGTTCTATGGAACGCTACTCTCTTTAAAATAATTCTTTACAAGTACAGAAAGTGTATAAGGGGCGCGGAGAGTTTTCCCCCATTCTCGAGGATCACTCACTCTTAAACTCCTCCGCTTCCCGTTCAGGATATAGAGATGAACCCTTTTACGATGGGAGCGAACTAGATTCCTCCCACTCCTTCTCGGCTTACTCTTCCTGTTATTACTCAAGGGAAAGGAAGGTTGTTAGAGGAAAAGTTAAGTGCTCCATAAAGACAGAACATTCTCATTGTGATATCTTGACTATTGATGACTCCCCAGAAAACCTCACGGCTCATGCTAATGTACCCCTGCCTCACACTTCATTATGGTACTGTGCTTTGGAATTTATACAGCCCTCTAGGTTTTCAACAAAGTTTTTGTCCTTGTCTCAGTCTGAACACAGGCTTCAGGATCATGAGATACCTAGACGGCTGGCTTCTCATGGCAGAATCCCGAGCTCTCCTGCTGAAACACACAGAACTACTGCTGGACCTGTGTAAGGAATAGGGATCCAACTGAACCTGCAGAAGTCTAGCCTCATCCCTAATCAGTCTATCAGATATCTGGGCATGGACATTCCTTGCTGCAGGCAGAGTAGCAAGGTTCAGGACATTGGCAACATTCTTTCTGAAAGGGAACCTCCTGCCTGCCCTGACGTGGCAGAAGTTGTTAGGTCATATCTCCTTGTTAGAGAAACTTGTCCTCCTGGCCCTGGGGAGATTGCATCTGCTCTTGGTGCAGTGGGTTCTAAAGACCCAGTTGTCACAAGCTTCAGACCACCCTGCAATCCTCCTGTGAGTATCTCAAGAGATGGTATCGGACTTCCTGTGGTGGCTAAACGAGGAAAACCTGTTAGTGGGAACCACCTTCAGGCTCCTCCCCCACACCTCATGCTGTTTACAGATATATCTCGCCAGGGATGGGACACTCATCTGGGAAAGGAACAGATTTTGGCTCATGGTCAGAAGATGACAAGAATTTCCACATAAACTTCCTGGAAATGAAAGTGGCGCAACTAGTGTTACTCCCTTTCATAAAGACTCTAAAGGGTCGCTCTGTGGCATTGATGAGCGACACTCTAAGGCAGTGACCCACATCTCCAAACAAGTAGGCGTAGCCTCTCTTCTGCTATGCAGCCTAGCAGTAGAAATCCTCAAATGGATACAGTCCCAGGCAATGTCTCTCGGCGAGGTTTATCCCCGGGAAGAGAAACATCATTGCAGACCAGCTGAGCCATCAAGGGACAACAGTTGGTTCAGAATAGTCTTTGCTTCCTCGAGTGGCAAAGAGACTTGTGGCTTTGTGGGGTTCCCTGTCTCTGGACACCTGATTCACAAACTCCTGGTGTATTGCTCTCCATTCCCAGACAAAGGTGCAGTGATGGGACGATCTAGACTTCTACGCCTTCCCACCGTTCTGTCTGATTCGTCAGACATTGAACTTAATCAGAACATCCAAGGGGTCAGAGTAACACTAGTGGCCCCAAGGTGGCCAGCAGTGGAGTGGTATTCAGACCTACTGGACCTTCTCATGGATATACCGAGACAACTTCCAGACTGGCCAAACCTGCTACGCCAACCTCACAAGAAATTTCCATGATGCCGTACTATTCTTATCCCTTCACGGCTGAGGACTATCCAGCATTTCCTTTGAAAGAAAGGTTTTTCAAGACCAACTGCGAAGCAGATTTCCGGATACAGTACCTCCGAAAGTCTTCTGCAGCAGTTTACCAGGCAAAGTGGAAAATCTTCTATGATTGGTTTCGTAGGGGGAATATTGCTCCACTCAAAGCCACTGTTCCCCTGATTGCAGACTTTCTAGTGTTCCTAAGGAATAAGAAGGCTTTCAGTCACTGGGGTAAAAGGCTACTGCTCGGCGGCATTGAGCCAATTATTCAAACTGAAAGGACTGGATCTCTCAAACTCTTAGGAACTCTCAGCATTGATTAGAAGTTTTTGAGCAGTGTTGCCCTCCTCAAGAACTAAACCCCCCCCCCCCTCCTGTGATGTGATTAAGTTCCTACGGGCCTTGAAAATAGCCCTGTACGAATCTGTGCATAAATCTTTAGACAGAGACCTTACTGTAAAGAAAAGACAGTCTTCCTCCTTGCCTTAGCTTCAGCCAAGAGAGTAAGTGAACTGCATGGTATGTCTCATCTTATGTCACATTCCAGAGGGTAGAGAGGACTATTGTTGTCTTTTATTCCTGAATATGTGGCCAAAACCCAAAATCTGGTTGATAATGATATCAGATTAGACTCTTTCATGATCTTCTCTCAAAAAAGTAACTGATGACCCTGTCCTGTAAGAGCAGTACGTAAATATCTAAAGAGAACACAGTATCTTAGTCCTAAAATCTGTAATCTGTTGGTGAGTTCTGGCCGCTCCAAAAATAAGGTTTCCAGAAACACCATTTCTGCAAAAAACGACTTGGCAGCTCAAGTTCTAAAAGCAGGAGTCTGGAAGAGACAAACCACTTTACAAACCACTACCTTGAAGATTGCACACAGGTCCTGAGACACCTTTTCCATAGGACCTATTGTTGCTGCACAACAAATAGTCTAACTTAAGCTCTCATGGGACAAGTAACTGCACCTATCCCAGGCATCAGTTATTCTCTGCATTACAAGGGTGTTTATGATCGGACTTGTAGCCCTGACTTAAAAATCTCCCTAATGCAAGTTTTTTTGTATTTGTTTCTTTGGCCGATGTACAGTATTGATGATATATTGAATATATTAATACTGTATTACAAGCCACTTGATGTTCATATCACTTCACCCTGGCAAAGCTCTCTAGAATGGAAAAGAAGCCTTGCCTTGTACGAGCCGGCTGCACTGTTCACAAATAATTCACTTTGATCTCTTGCTATTACTATAGTCATTGTATCTTAAAAGGGAAGGGCAGACCTCCCACCTGGGGAAGACTTCCCATATAGATGACTCAGAAGTTTGTATCCGCTTAGGAATAGACTACAAATCTTATATAATTTGTATTTTTCAATATTTAACTTAGCCGGTGATTATATAGCTGCAACTCTGTTGCCCGACAGACAACTCTACGGTAAAAACTCGCCAGCGATCGCTACACAGGTTGCGGGTTTGCCCAACAGTGCCATCTGTCGTACAGATACCCAGTACTCAATGTAAACAAAGACTCAATTTTCTCTCTGTCGAGCTATCGACAAGACGTACTTACTCGCTGTTGCTAAACTGGAGTTTTTTCACAACTAATTGGTGAAGTACTTTATTCTAGTTTTGAGCTTTCGCTATGCAGGTGTTTTATCTTCATCTTAAATCTTGAACTCGTTTTGGATAGATTTAATTATGGTGACAAAGAGAGTATGGACTTTCTTTCACTTTTAAATGGCCGACCCTTCCCTTAGACGGAAGTGTGTTTAGGCTTTTAGTAATTATATCACGTTATAGATTTTCCTCTATATATTTTATATCTCTCCGCCTTTATTAGGCCTCTTCGATTAACTTTCCATTTATTATAAACATATAAAAATAATTTTTCAATATTAATCTTACCCGGTGATCATGTAGCTGCAACTCTGTTGCCCGACAGAAAAAACCTACGGTCGGGATACGCCAGCGATCGCTATACAGGTGGGGGTGTACAACAACAGCGCCATCTGTCGAGTAGGTACTCAGGTACTTCTTGTCAACAAGAACCAATTTTCTCTCTGTCGTGCCACCGGCAAGACCTACTTGATACGCTGTTGTTTCTGGAGTTGATTTCACGCTATTTGGTGATGTATTCTCTCTAGATATTAGCTTTCGCTGTACAGGAGTTATTATCATTACCTTATCAAGCTTTTTTGATTAGATTTGGATTATTTGTTGACGACTTGGATAGATTTTGGATTTCCCCCTTTGACCAATTCAAGATGTCTGACCATTCTCAAGTCCCCAAGTACAGGCAGTGTAGCGCTAGGGACTATTCTAGGCGTCTTCCGAAGGCCTCTATAGATCCTCACACCGTTTGTTCCAATTGTAGGGGTAAATCCTGTCAATTGGAAGATCGATGTGAGGAATGCGCTGGGCTTTCGGAATTCGATTTTAATGAATTCCTAAAGAATGCACGTAGGCTAGAGAAGGATAGGATCAGGAGGAGTTCGTCTCGCTCTTTTGATTTTTCCTCTCCCCATGCCCCACAACCTATTCCTTCCCCTGTAGTGGTGACTCCCGACCCTTCTACTAGCTCTCAGCAACCCTCGATGGCGGACATGATGCGTGCCATTCAGGCTCTTGGTGACAGAGTGGAGTCATTAGCGAATGACCGCAATCAACTCTTGGCCGATGTCAAAGAGTTGAAGGAGAAAAGTGCAGTGGGAAGTGTAGTGAGTGCAAGTGCTGTGAAAAGTGTCAGTGTCAGTGTTACGCATGAGGGTGCATCTGTTCGTGCCAGTCGTCCTCCCAGTCCGGGACCTCTTGCAAGCTCCCAAGCCCAGGGGAGAAGCAATGTCGAAGGACCAAAGGGTTCGACAGGCCTTGATCAGCGTACAGATGTACCCTCAGTGGTTGCGGACGTATCTTGCAGAGATCGTCCCACCCACAACCAGACGAGTGAGCCCATTCATTCCTCGTCTGCGGAAGTAGTTTCTCGTCAGAAACGCTGGACCAAGGTCTCATGACCTCTCAAGCGCAAGGTCCCTTCCGAGCGAGTCCAACGGCCCAGGTGTAGCCACTGGGTCAGTTCGGACTTGCCGCAGTCTTCCGAAGACTGCACACCTCCCAAGAGAGGTAGAGTTGTTCCGCAGCAGGCATTAACTCCGTCTGTTGCTGCACCATCCGCTGTAGACCCTAAGTGGTCTTTGCTGCAGTCTATGCAGACTCAGCTAGCTTCCTTCATGCAGGAGTATCGTGCTGAGAAGGTTGAAGCTGCTCCCGTTAACCCACAACCTGCCACGGTTGTGCGCTCAGCTGACACTGCGGCTTCCTGCTCCCACACTCCGGCTGTGAGAGCTCCACCACCGATGCGCAGTCGACCCTGCCAGACGCATGTTTACGTTAGCCGACATGCGGCACCCTCCGTTGACATGCGTGAGCTACCGCATCAGCAGTGGGAAGGTGCTGTCAAGCTGCCGTGTTTTGACGCAATGCGGCAGTCTCCGCAACCCACGGCAGTCCCCACCACGCACCTCCACTCCGCTTTTGTTGTTGCCAGCTCTCAGACTGACCAGCAGCGGCATGATGTTGGATCCAGTGCAGCTACGCATGCACCCGTGCTGCCGGATTCAGCCGTTCAGCTTTCTTCTACTCCTTTGCCACTTCCTCCTCAGCTTTCGGATGAAGGAATATCTGATGACGACGAAGCTGCTCATTTGGACGATCAACACTCCGACATAGACGAACCCAAGACTACGCCTCCCTCCTTAGACTTTAGGAAAGTCCTTGCTCTGTTTAGGGAGTTGTATCCGGACCAGTTTGTGTCTGCAGCCCCACGCTCACCTCCCTCTGAGTTCGCTTTAGGCATGCAGTCAGCAGCTCCTGCCTTTACGAAGCTCGTACTCGCGCGCTCTTCCAAGAGAGCTTTAAGGGTACTGGGAGAGTGGTTGCAGGCCAAGAAGCAACTTGGGAAGACGTCCTTCATCTTTCCCCCCACCAAGCTTGCTTCCAAATCTAGCGTCTGGTATGCCACGGGAGAAGATCTCGGCTTGGGAGTTCCTGCCTCTGCCCAGGGCGACTTCTCAAGTCTAGTAGACTCTCCCCGCAGACTGGCTATGAGACGCTCCAAGATTTGCTGGACCTTTTCGGACATGGACCATCTTTTGAAGGGAGTTTTTCGTGCTTTTGAGATCTTCAACTTCCTGGACTGGTGTTTGGGAGCGTTAAGCAGAAAGACCTCCCCTTCGGATAAGGACTCTGCCATGCTCATCATGTCATGCATGGACAAAGCCATTCGGGATGGGTCTGGCGAGCTTGCGGCTTCCTTCGTGTCTGGAGTTCTTAAGAAGCGAGATCACCTTTGCTCCTCCTTGTCGGCGGGGATCACACCATGTCAGAAGTCAGAGTTGATGTTTGCTCCGCTTTCCAAGTGTCTCTTTCCTGAAGAGCTGATCAAGAGGATTGCCGCCTCGTTGATCCAGAAGGATACCCATGACCTGGTGGCGTCATCCGCACGTAAAGTCACAGCTTTACCTTCCGTGCCTAGACCTAGGATGGACACACCAGCTTCTAGGTTCTTTCCGCCCTTTCGTGGCAGAACCTCCAGCAGAAGGGTTCCAAGTCCTCAAAAGGCAGAGTCTGACTGCCAACCTCTCCAGACAGCAGTGGGAGCCAGGCTCAAGAACTACTGGCAGGCCTGGGAGAACAGGGGTGCAGACGCACAGTCTGTGAAGTTGCTCAGAGAGGGGTACAGGATTCCATTCTTGCGCAAGCCCCCTCTAGCAACTACTCCCATCGACCTCTCTCCCAGGTACAGAGAGGAGGACAAGAGGCTAGCTTTACAGCAAGAGGTATCTCTCTTGCTACAAAAGGGAGCGGTAGTCATAGTCCGGGACCATCAATCCCCGGGCTTCTACAACCGTCTCTTCTTAGTAGCGAAGAAGACAGGAGGGTGGAGACCGGTGCTGGACGTCAGTGCTCTCAATGTCTTTGTCACCAAGCAGACGTTCTCCATGGAGACGACGAAGTTGGTGCTAGCATCGGTCAGGAAGGAAGACTGGATGGTCTCGTTAGACCTAAAGGACGCGTACTTTCACGTCCCCGTCCATCCAGACTCCCAACCTTTCCTAAGGTTCGTCTTTGGGAAGGTCGTTTACCAGTTCCAAGCCCTGTGCTTTGGCCTAAGCACGGCACCTCTAGTGTTTACCAAACTGATGAGGAATATTGCCAAATTCCTACATTTGGCAGACATCAGAGCCTCCCTCTATTTGGACGACTGGCTTTTAAGAGCTCCGTCAAGTCGTCGCTGTCTGGAGAATCTCAAATGGACTATGGATCTGACCAAGGAATTGGGTCTCCTGGTCAATATAGAAAAGTCCCAACTCGTCCCATCCCAAACTATAGTCTATCTAGGTATGGAGATTCAGAGTCGAGCTTTTCGGGCTTTTCCGTCGGCCCCCAGAATCAGTCAAGCCCAATAATGCATCCAGAGCATGCTGAAAAGGAACCGATGTTCAGTCAGACAGTGGATGAGTCTAATAGGGACGCTTTCATCGCTGGACCAGTTCATCGCGTTAGGGAGACTCCACCTCCGACCCCTTCAGTATCACCTAGCTGCTCACTGGAGAAAGGACATGACGCTAGAAGCGGTCTCAGTTCCTATATCCGAAGAGATGAAGTCTGCACTGACTTGGTGGAAGAACAGCATTCTTCTCAAGGAAGGTCTACCACTGGCTGTTCAGACCCCCGACCACCTTCTCTTCTCGGACGCATCGGACTCGGGCTGGGGTGCGACACTGGACGGTCGGGAATGCTCGGGCACGTGGAATCCGGATCAAAGAGCACTTCACATCAACTGCAAGGAGCTACTGGCAGTTCATCTGGCCTTGAGAAACTTCAAGTCCCTCCTTCTAGGCAAGGTAGTGGAGGTGAACTCCGACAACACTACAGCCTTGGCGTACATCTCCAAGCAAGGAGGGACTCATTCGAGGAAGTTGTTCGAGATCGCAAGGGACCTCCTCACCTGGTCAAGAGATCGAGAGATATCGCTTGTAACGAGGTTCATTCAAGGCGACATGAACGTCATGGCGGACCGCCTCAGCCGGAAGGGTCAGATCATCCCTACAGAATGGACCCTTCACAAGAATGTTTGCAACAGACTATGGGCCCTGTGGGGTCAACCCACCATAGATCTGTTCGCTACCTCGATGACCAAGAGGCTCCCAATTTATTGCTCACCGATTCCGGACCCAGCAGCAGTTCACGTAGATGCCTTTCTTCTGGATTGGTCCCATCTAGATCTTTATGCGTTCCCCCCGTTCAAGATTGTCAACAAGGTACTGCAGAAGTTCGCCTCTCACGAAGGGACAAGGTTGACGTTGGTTGCTCCCCTCTGGCCCGCGAGAGAATGGTTCACCGAGGTACTGCAATGGCTAGTAGACGTTCCTAGGACTCTTCCTCTAAGAGTGGACCTTCTACGTCAGCCGCACGTAAAGAAGGTACACCCAAGCCTCCACGCTCTTCGTCTGACTGCCTTCAGACTATCCAAAGACTCTCAAGAGCTAGAGGCTTTTCGAAGGAGGCAGCCAGAGCGATTGCCAGAGCAAGGAGGACATCCACTCTCAAGGTCTACCAGTCAAAATGGGAAGTCTTCCGAAGCTGGTGCAAGGCGAATTCAGTATCCTCAACCAGTACCTCTGTAACGCAGATAGCTGACTTCCTTTTACACTTAAGGAATGTAAGATCCCTATCAGCTCCTACGATCAAAGGTTACAGAAGCATGTTGGCAGCAGTCTTCCGCCACAGAGGCTTAGATCTTTCCACCAACAAAGATCTACAGGACCTCCTTAAGTCTTTTGAGACCTCAAAGGAGCGTCGGTTAGCCACACCTGGTTGGAACTTAGACGTGGTTTTAAGGTTCCTGATGTCAGCAAGGTTCGAACCGCTTCAATCAGCCTCTTTTTAAGATCTCACGTTGAAGACTCTTTTCCTCGTTTGCTTAGCAACAGCTAAAAGAGTCAGTGAGATACACGCCTTCAGCAGGAACATAGGATTTACATCTGAAATGGCTACATGTTCCTTACAGCTTGGTTTTTTGGCTAAAAACGAGCTCCCTTCTCGTCCTTGGCCCAAATCGTTCGAGATTCCAAGTCTGTCCAGCTTGGTTGGAAACGAACAAGAGAGAGTACTTTGCCCAGTAAGAGCTCTTAAGTACTATTTAAGACGTACAAAGCCATTACGAGGACAATCAGAAGCTTTATGGTGTTCTATTAAGAAACCTGCTTTGCCGATGTCGAAGAACGCAGTCTCTTATTACATCAGACTTTTGATTAGAGAAGCCCATTCTCATCTGAATGAGGAAGACCATGCTTTGCTGAAGGTAAGGACACATGAAGTTAGAGCTGTCGCTACTTCAGTGGCCTTCAAACAGAACAGATCTCTGCAGAGTGTAATGGATGCAACCTATTGGAGAAGCAAGTCAGTGTTCGCATCATTTTACCTTAAAGATGTCCA
The DNA here is from genome assembly GCF_036898095.1 of Palaemon carinicauda. NCBI lineage: Eukaryota > Metazoa > Arthropoda > Malacostraca > Decapoda > Palaemonidae > Palaemon > Palaemon carinicauda. The sequence goes on along the minus strand of NW_027169788.1, from coordinate 71,589 downwards.
GTCTCTTTACGAGAACTGCTACACCCTGGGACCATTCGTAGCAGCGAGTGCAGTAGTAGGTGAGGGCTCACCCACTACATTCCCATAATCCCATAACCTTTTTTAATCTTTCTCTTGAAATGCTTTTTATTGTTGTTTTTGGGTTGTACGGAAGGCTAAGAAGCCTTTCGCATCCTGGTTGATTTGGCGGGTGGTCAAATTCTTTCTTGAGAAGCGCCGAGATTAGAGGTTGTGATGAGGTCCTTTAGTATGGGTTGCAGCCCTTCATACTTCAGCACCTAGGAGTCGCTCAGCATCCTAAGAGGATCGCTAGGCTCAGTAAGGAAGACGTACTTAAAAGGCAGAGTAATTGTTCAAGTCGACTTCCTTACCAGGTACTTATTTATTTTATGTTTGTTATTTTGAATAACTGCTAAAATGAAATACGGGATACTTAGCTTCTATTGTTAACATGTATGCTGGTCTCCACCCACCCCCCTGGGTGTGAATCAGCTACATGATCACCGGGTAAGATTAATATTGAAAAATGTTATTTTCCTTAGTAAAATAAATTTTTGAATATACTTACCCGGTGATCATGAATTAAAGGACCCTCCCTTTCTCCCCATAGAGACCCAGTGGACCGAGGAGAAAATTGGTTCTTGTTGACAAGAAGTACCTGAGTACCTACTCGACAGAAGGCGCTGTTGTTGTACACCCCCACCTGTATAGCGATCGCTGGCGTATCCCGACCGTAGGTTTTTTCTGTCGGGCAACAGAGTTGCAGCTACATGATCACCGGGTAAGTATATTCAAAAATTTATTTTACTAAGGAAAATAACATTTTAATGTTTTGTTTATTTAGACCTTTCCTGAGAGTAGGCGGTCCTAACTTGGAAACCGAAGTTAATCAACGTTGAGCCCTTTATATCGTAATTAGCTTTTAAAGAGCTAAGGATTTAAAACTTTTTAAATGTAATATTTTATGAAAGAATTTCTTTGATAGTCTTCGTACTGTTTTCAAAGATGAACTAACGTTTAGTTTATTTATGCTACGCAGTTGTTGACGTTCAGGACGTTCAACATGCGCTCTATCGTTACGATAGAGAGAGAGTGTTTCACGGTTTCACTTTGCAGTAAGAGTAAATCGATTCTGACGTTTTGTTCATTCTTTCTTAGCTTAAATGTTTTAAATTCTATTTTAAAGGAACTTTTTATTTGAAAAACCTTTCAGTTTTTTCCTTTAGTCAAATAACATGTTTTTTTGACGAAATATAATTGGGCTCTTCTCTTAGGTGCGAAATCAAGAGAGAAAGAGAGAGAGAGATAGAGACGGAGGGAGAGAGAGGAGAGAAAACGTTCCGTTCAAGCGGGTAACGTTGTTCTCGAGTTACTCTCGTCCCTAGTCGCTGTACGGGGAGGAAGGATAAAACGTTTTAGTTTTTTATTCTCGTCCCCAGGCTATGTGCGGTGAGAGATTGAAAACGTAGTTATATAAACTAGTGTTTAGTTTCTTTCCCAGCCACTGATTTTTTTATCTTAAAATATGTTTTCTGTTTTTTGCTGGTATTAATGAGCTTGCATTATAAGACTGATTTCGCAATTACTACCTTTTAATGAAGGGTAGAATTGCGTGTTTCAGGTAGAAATCAGTAAAAGTTTCGATTTCAGTGAAATAAGTGCAAAACAGAAAATCGAAGTGATAAAGTGATATGCGCAAAGTGTTACAGTGTTGCGTCCGAGGGTTCGTCTGTTCGTGCCTGTCGTTCACCTAGTCCGGGACCTCTTACATGCTCCCAAGCCCAGGGGAGAAGTAATGTCAAACGACTTATGGGTTCGAGAGGCCTTGACCAACGAACAGACGTTTTCCCTCTATGGTATCGGGTGTATCTTACCAAGATCTCCCCTACCATAAGACGAGAGAGACGTTGTTTCTCCTCGTCATCCGAAGGCTTTTCGCATAAGAAACCTGTCACAAGGTTTCGAAGCCCTTAAGCGAAAGTCAGTCCTTTCAGGACAGGTCCAGCGTCCTGGTTACAACCATTAGGACAGCTCTGACCCTATGCAGTCATCGGATAACTGCTCGCCGCCTAACAAAAGCGTAACACAGACTCCGAGAGTTTTCTTTTTGTAGGCAAAGTGTTGCGGTCACAGACGTTACCCTCGTCTCTTACCACAACCATTTCCGTTGATCCTTAATGGGTTGTATGGCAAGACATGCAGTATATGCTTGCCTCCCTTATGGAAGACTATTCTGCCGATTAGTCCGTTGAGTCTAGCCGTTTATCTCATCGATATCCTGGCTTTCAGCCAACCTAACGTTCCTTTGTGCTTACTGTTGACGTTGGCGTAGCTTAGTCACGTCAGTCAGGTTGTTTAGAACCACACTCGATGCGGTCTCGTGTGGTTTTTCAGCCGCATTTGGACGTTAGGCCACTTGCTGATGCTCCTGTTGACGTTCAAGACGTTCACTAACAATCGGAGTTGACTTGTTTTGACGCTGTGCGTCAACCTCCGCATTCTAGAGTTGTTTTGACTGCTCAGTCTAGGCAGTCAAAGCAGTCTCGAGTGGACGCTGTGCGTCCTCACGCACCTGTTGTGGTTGACAGTTCAGTTGTTGACAGTTCACAGACTGTCAAGCAGTTACATGACGTTGCGTTCTGGTCCGCTACTAATGCACCAGTGAGTGTGGACTCTGCTTGTAAAGCATTGCCACCACGGTAGGTCTCTCCCTTGCTTGAGACTCAGCTTTTATCGGACAAGGTTCCTGTAGATGAGGAAGTTGCTGTTCCCCCTACTACTGATATTCCCTTGAGGAATCTGTCAGATGGAGAGAAGCCTAAAGCTGCTTAGCCTCCTATGGACTTTAATTAAATCATGATGATTTTTTTAAGGATCTTTGTCCGGATCTTTTTGTAACTGCTGCTCCTCGTTCGCCTAAACGTCAGAGCTTACACTAGGCCTAGCTACTTCGAAGCCGTTGTTTTTAAGCTAGTGCTCTCTCGCTCTCCTAGAGAGCTTTACGTTGGCTAGGCGACTGGTTTTTCACCAGGAGGAGTTTGGGGGATACAGCCTTTGCTTTCCCTTCTTTTAAACTGGTTTATAGAGCGAGAGTCTGATATGACACGAGAGAAGTTCTCGGCTTGGGAGTTCCTGCCTCTGCCCAGATAGACTTCTCAATTCTCGTAGACTCTCCCTGGCGCCTGGCCAGGAGACGCTCTAAGTTGTTTGCAGGTCAACTTCACAGCTGTTATCGAGCCTTTGAAGTTTTGCTGTACAATTATGTCACGCATAACAAGGCTTTCAGGGATGGTAAACGGTACCGCTTCAGTCGCTAACCCCGTCTGTTGCCACACCTGCTCCCGTAGACCCTAAATGGGCTTTGCTGCAAGACATGCAGTCCAAGCTTGCGTCCTTGATAGAGGACTTTAATGCGGAGAAGGTTGCTACCGAACCTTCTGGCCAACAACCTTCCTACCGGTCGGTTGTGCGCCCTGTTGACGCTGAGGTAACCTACTCGCGTCTGCCAGTTGAGGTGGTTCCTCCACCGATGCGACCCAGTGTGGGTTGCCAGCCGCATGTTGACGTTAAGCGACGCTCGGAGGTGGTTGTTGACGTTCAGGACGTTCAACAACCATCAGAGGTGACTTGTTTTGACGCAGTGCGTCAACCTCAGCAACCCGGTAGGGTGTTGACTGCACAACCCAGACGGTCTAGACAGTCTCGGGTTGACGCTGTGCTTCCTCGCGCACCCATGGTTGTTGACAGTTCACAGACTGTGCAGCAGTTCCATGATATTGCGTCCGGCTCCGTCACGCATCCACCAGTGCGACCGGACTCAGCGAGCCAGACGTTGCCCACTCCGTTGCCGTTTCCTCATCAGTTTTCGGATGAGGAACCCTCTGATGAGGACGTTGCTGAACAACAAGACGATCAGCCCCCAGAATAGATCAAGCCCTGCTATCCATCCAGAAGATGCTGAAGAAGGAACGCTGCTCAGTCAGGCTGTGGATGAGTCTGGTAGGGACGCTGTCATCCGTGGAACAATTTGTGTCACTAGGAAGACTACACCTCCGTCCTCTTCAATACCATCTAGCTTTTCACTGGAAAAAGGACAAGACGCTAGAAGCGGTCTCGATCCCGGTTTCCGAAAAGATAAAGTCTTGTCTGACTTGGTGGAAGGACATTATCAACCTAAGAGAGGGTCTTCCCCTGGCTGTTCAGACTCCCAACCACGTTCTCTTCTCGGACGCATCGGACGTGGGCTGGGGCGCGACACTAGACGGTCGGGAATGCTCAGGACTGTGGAACTCGAGTCAGAGGAGCATGCATATCAACTGCAAGGAGCTGTTGGCAGTACATCTGGCCTTGAAAAGCTTCAAGTCTCTCCTTCGAGGCAAAGTGGTGGAAGTTAACTCGGACATCACCACGGCCTTGGCGTACATCTCCAAACAAGGAGGTACCCACTCACTGACGTTGTACGAGATCACAAGGGACCTGCTCATCTGGTCAAAAGGTCAAGACATCTCCCTAGTAACGAGGTTCATCCAATGCGACTTGAACGTCATAGCAGATTGTCTCAGTCGGAAAGGGCAAGTAATTCCAACCGAATGGACCCTCCACAAGGATGTGTGCAAGAGACTTTGGGCCACTTGGGGTAAAACCATCCATAGATCTCTTTGCAACCTCGCTGACCAAGAGGCTTCCAATCTATTGCTCTCCAGTCCCGGACCCAGCAGCAATACATATAGATGCTTTCCTCCTAGATTGGTCACATCTGGATCTCTACGCATTCCCACCGTTCAAGATTGTCAACAAGGTACTGCAGAAGTTAGCCTCTCACGAAGGGACAAGGTTGACGTTAGTTGCTTCCCTCTGGCCCGCGAGAGAATGGTGCACCGAGATACTTCGATGGTTAGTAGACGTTCCCAGTAGTCTTCCTCTAAGGGTAGACCTTCTACGTCAGCCACACGTAAAGAAGGTATTCCAAAGCCTCCACGCTCTTCGTCTGACTGCCTTCAGACTATCGAAAGACTCTCGAGAGCTAGAGGCTTTTCGAAGGAAGCAGCCAGTGCGATTGCTAGAGCAAGGAGAGCTTCTTCCATTAGAGTCTACCAATCGAAGTGGGAAGTCTTCCGAGACTGGTGCAAGTCAGTTTCTGTATCCTCGACCAGTACCTCTGTAGCTCAAATAGCTGTTTTTCTCTTATACCTGAGAAAAGGACGATCCCTTTCAGCTCCCACTATCAAGGGCTACAGAAACATGTTGGCATCGGTCTTCCGGCATAGAGGCTTAGATCTTTCCAAACATAAAGATCTGCAAGACCTCCTTAAGTCTTTTGAGACCACCAAGGAGCGTCATTTGGCTACCCCTGGATGGAATTTAGACGTGGTACTAAGATTCTTCATATCAGACAGGTTGGAGCCGTTACTATCAGCCTCCCTGAAAGATCTCACTCTTAAGACTCTTTTCCTGGTATGCTTAGCCTCGGCTAAAAGAGTCAGTGAGATTCATGCCTTCAACAAGAACATAGGATTTTCGTCAGAAAAAGCCACTTGTTCGCTACAACTTGGTTTTCTAGCCAAAAATGAGCTGCCTTCTCGGCCTTGGCCTAAATCTTTCGATATCCCCAGCTTATCGGAGATCGTAGGCAATGAACTAGAAAGAGTCTTATGCCCTGTTAGAGCTCTTAAGTTCTATTTAAAGCGTACTAAACCTTTACAAGGCCAATCTGAAGCTTTATGGTGTTCAGTTAAGAAACCATCCTTGCCTTTGTCAAAGAATGCTTGGTCAGACTTTATCAGATTGTTAATACGAGAAGCTCATTCACATCTGAGTGAGGAAGACCGAACTTTGCTTAAGGTGAAGACGCACGAAGTTAGAGCTGTAACAACTTCCGTGGCCTTTAAGCAAAATATATCTCTGCAAAGTATAATGGACGCAACCTATTGGAGAAGCAAGTCAGTGTTCGCGTCATTTTACTTGAAAGATGTCCAGTCTCTTTACAAGAACTGCTACACACTGGGACCATTCGTAGCAGCGAGTGCAGTAGTGGGTGAGGGCTCAACCACTACAATTCCCTAATTCCATACCCTTTTAATCTTTCTCTTGAAATGTTTTTATTGTTGTTTTTTGGGTTGTCCGGAAGGCTAAGAAGCCTTTCGCATCCTGGTTGATTTGGCGGGTGGTCAAAGTCATTTCTTGAGAGCGCCTAGATTAGGGGTTTTGATGAGGTCCTGTTGTATGGGTTGCAACCCTTGATACTTCAGATCCTAGGGGTCGATCAGCATCCTAAGAGGATCGCGAGGCTCCGTAAGGAAGACGTACTTAAAAGGCAGAGAAATTGTTCAAGTCGACTTCCTTACCAGGTACCTATTTATTTTGTTTTTGTTATTTTGATAACTTCTAAAATGAAATAAAAACTCTTAGCTCATAAAAGTGTAAACATATATTGCTGGTCTCTACCCACCCCCCTGGGTGTGAATCAGCTATATAATCACCGGCTAAGTTAAATATTGAAAAATGTTATTTTGATAATAAAATAAATTTTTGAATATACTTACCCGGTGATTATAAATTAAAGGACCCTCCCTTCCTCCCCAATAGAGACGCAGTGGGACGAGGAGAAAATTGAGTCTTTGTTTACATTGAGTACTGGGTATCTGTACGACAGATGGCGCTGTTGGGCACACCCTCAACCTGTGTAGCGATCGCTGGCGAGTTTTTACCGTAGAGTTGTCTGTCGGGCAACAGAGTTGCAGCTATATAATCACCGGGTAAGTATATTCAAAAATTTATTTTATTATCAAAATAACATTTTTCCTAGCCATACAAACCCTAGTCATTTACCAAAGCTCCCGCTTCAGCCACCCGTCAAGTCTTTGACCAGAAGAGCGGTGTGAGTAAGCTCTTGATACAAGCGGAGCGCATTATGCACAACAGTTGCCCAGCAATGCAACGTGACGTAATCTACTAATTTCTTTTTGATTGTCTGGCCGTAGAAAACGAAACCAGAAGTATCCCCATATGAATGACTTGAGTTTGTATTGCTAGGAAAAATACTGTACAAATCATATAGAAATTGTAGTATTTACTGGTCTTGCACATTTTCAGTATCACTCCTGAATAGATTTGTTTTTATTAAGGAAAAGTATTTTGCATTTCATCCTATAGAAAATCTACATATCTCAAACAAATGTTAAAAAAGCATAATGATTTTTTTTCTAATATAGAACAACTTAGGGATACTGTATATTTCTTTTTTACTTTATGCTGAATTTCATAGATTTTTCAAGAATGAATTTTACTATTTTTAAGTACGAGACAGAGTCCATTTGCAAAGCTTTGACCATGAAAATCTATTATATAATTATTAATGAAAAAATCAGTGTAACATTTGTTGAAGTTACAATGTCATTTTGATATTGTTATCAAGTTTAAAGAGTCAAAGTCTGTCAAATTCTTTTGCTATTGCTAAGCTCCTTTATAAACATCTTTGAGAGCCTGCATGTTTTAATCTTGGATCATGGCCACCCATTATAAATGTTTTAGCTATTTTGTTGAGCCCAAAGTATGTCATCTCTTGTGATAGATCTTGGAGTCTTAACTGTAACCATTTTTTTCCCAACAGAATTTGGAAAGATTTAACTTTTTACTTTGCCTTCTGGCACCTCTTGGGTTGCATGGGGCAGGGAGTGCAGTGTGGCCACCCACCTGAAGAGGAGGAAAAAGGAAAGAAGATGAAGAAGAGTTGGTGGGGAGGAGGTATGGGATCCCAGACACTTCTTTTTCATTCCCACTTCTCTCTCTCTCTCAGTCTCCCTCCCCCTTTCCTTGGTGACTTTGTGAGTTTCTCTAATTCTTTTCCTCAGTCTCGCTCTCTCTCTCCTTCTCACCCAAGTCTCCGTTTCAACCATTTTCCTCCAGATGTTTAGTTCTGTAACTTTGGTCTGAAATATGACGACTTAGTATTTGCCTCAGTTAAATTGACCTGATGGAATATTTCATTTATGAGTGACCCTTAAATAGTTCTTGCTAGTAAGTTTGTTCATTTATAAAGGGACTTTAAATGTTCTTTAGGAAAAATAAGTGGTTCACTGAAGTTTATATTGCATTTGTCAAAATCATTTGTCTGTTACTCATTGTGTGCTGTTATTTTGATCTAATTATTTTGATACCTAACTTTTCTAATGAATACATATCAGTTTACCCTGTGTGATATTTCTGTTTTTTAAGCAAATGTAGAATTGATTATGTACATTATTTGATGTATATTGTATGAGAAAATATGACTTAACGTGTAGTGCTTAACACTTTCATGGTATTATTTTCAATACTTCTTGTTTTCATTTAGGAATATGGAAACCAATTACTGTCTCATATAACTGGGTAGCAAGATTGTAATTACTACTTACATTCTGACGTAAGATATCTGGTTGACAATATTTACAAGTCTTGTAAAATTCTTAACTCTTAAATTTAAAAAATGAAATAGTATTGTGAAATTCCTAATTTCTTTATCTGTTATAAATGTCACTTATTTTCAGTTGAACTGAGATGCAGAATGAAATGTAAAGTATCATTTAAGTAAGAGTCACATGAAATGTAAAAGTCACTTTTATATAATGGTCTTAAAAGACTGTGTATAGCATTCTTATGCTGCAGTAATTGAACTGAAGTTCTGTTAAATTGTCATTAGGATTACACGTCAACTGTATTCACCATTTGTGCAGACAGACGCATTGATATTGCGGGTGCGTTTAGATCTCTTGGTCCAAAGGGGATCGTACAGAGAGGGCCACAGTCAGAGTAGTGCCGTTTAGACCTTTGGCGACCCTGTAGGAAATTCTGGATAGGGGTGTCATGTTGTCGTCTTGTTCTTGTCTTTGCTACTTCACTGAAAAGGTGGGTTTCAAGATGTCTGGAAATCTTGGAAGCATTGTTGGATGATTATGGACCTTGGGAGGAGTCATAGGAATCGCTGGTTTTGTTCTGTGTATCCCAAAAAAAGGGTTTTGTCCTTCTTTTCCTGTTTTTATTCCAGGAACATTTAAAGTTCTGGATGTTTTTCTCATTCTTGTTTGTTGCGGTTGAAAAATTTGGTGCTCTACTACCAGATTTCTGGGAGATAATTGGTGATATTACTCGCGAAGAAACTAGCCGTAAGTCCTCAGCTTTCCAACCCATATGTCCTGAGACTAAGAAAATCAAAAGATTGGGTATAAGTTATAGATGGAAATGTTAAATAAACATACATACATTTTTTTTGTATGCAGAACACACGTATGGTTTCAGTTGTGAGGTAAACTATGTCTATTGTAAAAGTTCCATCAATTTACTTTTCCATGTTTTGAACAATTCTGGAGAGAGATAATGGACAAAATAAAAAGCAGTTTTCACTGCTGTGAAAATTTTACCTCTTATTAACTCTGGCTCACTTTTGCATTTGGCCTTAGAAATGTTTATTTATCGCCTGATATTGTGTAAAAGAGATTTCCATAAGAACCGTTCTTTTGCTAAGGTAGTGATGATACGTAATGACTTTACTGGTCCTAGTGCCTGGCCTATAGCCTAAATTTTGTAATATTCAAGGCCTATGACTTTACGTCCATTCCACGCTTGGTATTAATTTGAGATTGTTTAATACTGTACGTTATTCTATCGTAGTTGAATGAAATAGTTGAGTGGATCCATGGAAATCTGTAGGCTTTGTCCTTAGAAATAAGAAGTGAGCACTGGAACAATGCAGAGTTGGAGAAGGTACACAGCTATGGGGAAATGCAACCAGACAGGATGAAGAGAGCAGAAGAATATTCAAAACTGAGGGCTCAAATTGGTGCTTCAAAGAGCCTAATGTACGGAGGGCTGTTTGAAAAGAGAAACCAAGCATTATGTATTACTAACTCATTTGGGGGTCATCTCTCACTTTTCTAGAGGAGCAAATTCTCAGTCAGCTGATCACCTTCAAGTAATGACCCATTGGACTAAAAAACTTAGTTTTTAAATCACACGATAAAGGGATAAACGAAAGTCGATAAAGCAGCTGTAATATTATTAACATAAGACTTTTGGCAAGTTCATGGAAATGAAAATACTTTGGAGATTGTAGTAAGACATTTTCAGGAAACATTTTGGACAGTCCCCATTTCATGTTGATGACTTGAAGATGTCTTCAATAAACGGAAATTTGAAGACTTTGTTTCAGGATTGAAAATTAATGAGAACCTCAAGTTTTACAATCCGTATTCCAAAAAGCTCACTTATACATTGGAGCTTTCTTCTGTACCATTCACATCCAGACTGTGGAATAGGGTTGGCATTTCAGTTGTCTCGAAGGATATGCTCAGTGGGATGTCTGTTTTTTTAATATGCATACAAGTCGTTCATTTTGGACCAAAGAAGATCATGTTCTTATTTTTAATATGGGACAAGAATTCAGAATATCCACACAGTTTCACTGAATAAGGTCTTTCTTTGGAATATAATCTTCTTTAATGTAGTATGTCATTTAAAAAAAAGATAAAGGAATATTTTCATACCAGTTGAAATTGGGGAAAACTTCAAGCCAAATGGAACATCACTTTTAATTACTGTACTGCAGTGTACAACATATACTAGTTTTCTGATACTTACGGGGTTCAACTTTTGAAATTGTCACAAACTAGTTAAAGGACAATGATATCCTTAAAAATTTGTTAGATGGTAGTTGCTCGTATTCTCTCTCTCCTGTGACTGGTCGTATTTCAAGATGAATGCAAGTGTGGCATTCTCTTCCATGTTTTTCATGACATGTTACTATTACTAGCCAGGATGCTATAAGCTCAAGTGCTTCAACAGTGATAAGTAACAATGTTAAAATAGATCTGTCAAATAATCTATGGAAAGAGATTTAAGTTATCCTGTTCAACAGAAAAACATTTGCCACAAGTTTGAGCTTCTGAAGTTCCACCGATTCAACTCTGATAGGAAGATTATTCCACAGTCTGTCACAGCTGGAATAAAAGTCCTAGAATACTGTGTAGCATTAATTCTTATGATGAAGAAGGCAAGAATGTAAGAATTACTTGCATACCTAGTGCAACGTACATTATGGTACAGTCTGAGAAGATCTCGATGCAAAAGATGATCAGAATTATGAAAAATATTATGCAACACGCACAATGAACTTACAGAACGACGATGACCGAGGTTAATATCTAGATTAAAGATCAGGAATTTAATAGACCTAGTTATTATCCAACAATTAAGATGAGAATCAGCAGCAGCTGAAGACCAGACAGGAGAACATTACTCGAAACAAAGAAGAATAAAAGAATTAAAACATTTCTTTAGGATAGGCTAATCACGGAAAATTTTGAAAGACTTTGTCGTTAAGCAAATGTTTTGTGTAATTGAAGAAACAGACCACACGTAGAATTTTAAATGAATTCTATATTGTTAAAGAGACATTATCAATTCAAAGGTCTGGAAGTTGACGAGCCACTGTCCTCGACCAACTTACAATCATGCTTTGAGTTTTGTTAGTGTTCAACTTCATGCCCCATAAGTTGCAACATGCACTAAATTTAGCGAGATCTCTATTAAGTCATTCACCAACCCCAGATCTACATTCAGGAGATGGAATTGATTGAAGGAGAGTATAGCTTTTCTTCCTTCAAGAGGCAGAGAGGTCTGTCTTGTCCATAATGGTTCAAGTTCCTTTGACAATTCATTCTTTCTTTTAATTTTTCTTGCTTTCTTTTGTGTCTGAGCTCTGAAAGGTTATAATTTTTTCATTAACCTTTGAATTTGAGGGAAAAAAAGGTGGTTTGCAATAAAGCCTCTGTTTTTTTTTTTTTTCTTCTTGTTTCTGAAGACCTAATGTTAGGTAAAGGTCTTCAGTTGTCTCTTGCAGCACGATGAGTTTTATCTTGGAAAAACAATCAGCGTAAGCATCTCGTTCTAATTTTTAAACTAAAAAGAAGAATCAATCCTCAAAGAGGAATTAGACAGTGGTTTGAGGAAACTTTATTAAAAATTCTTCTCGTGATTCCAAAATCCTTTTGAAGAGGCTCATCTGTTATCACTGAGAATGAGAGTAACATAAACACTAGTCTTGATATGACTGAATATGACGAGAGCATATCTCTCTCTCTCTCTCTCTCTCTCTCTCTCTCTCTCTCTCTCTCTCTCTCTCTCTCTCTCTCTCTCTCTCTCTCTCCTCACAAGAGAAAAAAGTCACAAGAGTGTACAGTATTTCAATTTCCAGCAGAACACTGTTATGTTTCGAGTGTTGATGCAGGCTTTGGTGTTCGAACAGGTCAGCATCTGAGTGAAGTTGATAAAAAGCCAGAATCAAATAATGAAATGTATTTATTGTTACCTAAACATTGTCTTCAAGAATCTCAGAGAAAATGAAGTGACCACATAACTATTTCTTGTCACAATTTTTATTTATCTTTGTACACTTGGAGGTGAAGAAAACTGTTGACCAAACTAAAAAGTCTCTTAAGTTAATAAACAAACCTTTCTGTTTGTGATAAGATTGCAGGAGCAGCAAAAGGTTAATGAAAATACCCAGAGGAAGCAATCAGTGAACCAGAATTCACCAAAATGAACTGCCTACTTTGAAAGGTGTCTACTTTATACAGTAAACACCAAGGCAAAGGATTGTAGCTCTTTATAAAATGACCATAAATGACTCCTGTATTTTGTATATGATGGCACCTTTTCACGTCACACCTCTAATATGCAATCTGTAGTGCAAAAATATTTTTTTTAAAGTACCTTGTCAAGTGTACAGTACTCGGTACTCATGTTCACGGACTATCCATAACCTTGCTTTAGCAATTGCATCTTATGCTGGCTTTTAAAACCTAAGGTCTCTCTTAAAAGCTTCTGAGTATTGATTTATGAGACGAGGTTTCTCCGCCTATGCCTCGTGTACTCAAAAAATCTTCTAGGTGTCATGCGTTATTCCTTTCTCTTCAACAATACAGGTTTCAGGTTTCAAAAATGTTACACAGTCCCTTGAGAAAGGCTTGTGCCAGTCAGTCTCTGGAGAGCTTTCTTGATTAAAGTCGTGTCTTGGATGATAGAAAAGGATTTCTTTCTTCTGTTTGGGAGTTTCCTCTAAAAGAACTTTGCTCATCTGATGAGTTCTATTACCATGACCAATATGTTGAGCTCCTAAGAAAAACCAATGTTATTTTTATTCAATAAAGGAGGATGGTCAAAATATGCCTTCAGTGATTTTAATTTGAAATTGAATGAGACAATGGTTATGAGTCTGTTTAGTGACTATTTTAATCTGAAGATTGGTGGCGATCTTCTGCCTTCTGCCGTTTGATTGAGGTTGATTAAAAATTCTATCTTTAAATATTATATTAAAGTTTTACTTCCTGACTACCATGTCACATTCCTTCTTTCTCTCATCTGCAGTGGAGCAGCATTTGTTCTTTATTTACTGATGAAATATATTGCAAAAAAAGACTGGTCATTGGATAGCTTTGTGTACAAAGGGAAGAAGGAAATGATGAAATTCTATTCTTATCAGGATGTTAAGAACATTATCTTTGAATGCTGTTTGTTTCTGTATTCTTTGATGGAATTCTGTTGACAGACAGGCTTTTGTGTTGTGCTTCTGACAATAAGATTAATCTCCTCTACATTTTTTCTTTGTGGTGACACTGGAAACGTCCCTGCCTGGCAATCTCCTGGACTGGGGTTCGAGTTCCGCTCAAGCTTGATTGTTTCTTGTAGTGTCTACAATCTCACCACCCATGTGAGCTAGGGATGGGAGGTTTTGAGGAGCCTATACGCCTACCTGCTGAGTCATCAGTAGCCATTGCCTGGCCCTCCCTTGTCTTAGCTTGGTTGGAGAGGGGGCCTTGGGCACTGATCATATGTACAGTATATAAGGTCAGTCTCTAGTGCATTGCCCTGCTAGCTAGGGCATTGTCACTGCTATTCATGAGCTGACTTTAAACCTTTGAATTAGTTTTCTGTGTCTGGTTTCCTGCTGTTTTGAATTGGTCCCAAACATTGAGCCCTGAAAAGGAAGTAATGAAAGTGGAAGTGTCTTTGTAGATCTTTTTGATCAAGAAGATAATCTGTAATGAATTGTTTTGCATGTTGAAAAGGACGCTGAGAAACCAGGTGTTGTTCGTTGACATCTGTGTTCAAATCCCCAATAACGATGAAGGGATTCACATCCTCTGGAAATTATTTTATGGTCATCTGTTCCTTTGATTTGCATCTGGAACCTTAAGGATACACCAATTGGTCCATAGTTAAAGTTTTGGATGATAAAAATGTAGAGAAAGGAGTCAATAGATGTGATATTTGTTTTTTTATGTTGGAGTCATTATAGTTTATGGAAAGTTGAGGTACCAGACGACCTTCAGGTCATTTTAGGCCTTTGGAGGAACTTCAGTCATATTTATCCAAGTTGACTGCATTTTCCAGGTACAATGAGATGGGAGGTTGGTAGTTTTTTAGTTTGTCTCACTGTATGCATTGTACATTAGGTTGTAATTTGCAGCGAGTTTGAGAAGTTTGGAATTACGGCTCTTTGCTTTTCCTAATGAAGGTCTAGGAGGAGAATATTAATGAATAAGGACAGTGATAGATTATGACTCTGAGAAAGTGTTGTTCCTATATATCCAGGTACAAGTTTTGTCCTCAATCGTTCTCATATTCTTGTGGGATTATCTCAGAAAACCTCTTTGGTATTGTCTCTATATTTTTACTTACTTTGATTTGGGTATAACATTCTCTCTTTTTTATGATCTAACTTCAGCTTTTGCTGCAATGAGATGTCAAGAAGTTTTTCAATAAACGATGCTCTTTGTCGCAAGTGCAACTTCATTAACTTTCCTTCAGTGCAATACTGTAATGTGAAGATTATTTCTAATTTAGAAGGAAGGTAACATCTTAGACAAGTTTGATGTGAAGCCTTTTCTCTGCTGGGCAGATACTCGTATGAAAATACTTGTTCTAATAGATATTATTGGTATGTCGTTTATAAGGACTTTTTGTCAATATTTGTAAATCTATGACCATTTTATAGTCGTCTTTTTGGTACAGTTCACTCCTAGATTTTGGACTTGTCCAGTCTGGAGTAATAGATTGTTTGTCCAAATTTCAGTAGAGGCAACCGAATGCCATTGAAATATGGACTTTATAATGAAACTACTTCTAGTGAATTGTTTGAAGCAGATCCTCTGTTTTGCAATCAAATATTTGAGTTGTTACAGCAGCTGTCTGGACTCTGATGAAATTACTGTGCATTCCTGTGCCTTCAGGTTCTGTTCTGTACTGTATTTTTCTTCTTTGGAATATACTTTCTGTTGTTGACATTCCCAAAGGTATTGTATTCTAATGATGATCCAAAACAAATTTGATTGATCTATCCTGAATTCATTTGGTGCATTGATACTTAGAAGTATGTTTCTGAGGTTGGTTCAAAAACATGTCACTGGTTGAAGAGAGGCAACTCAAATACTCTGGACATCAGCATTCCAGTTTAAAAGACTGGAAGACATTTAAGATGCCGATTAACTGTACCAAACCCATGCAAGTGTTCCATATTCAGCCGATAATGTTTTTCTCACATAGCCCTGACAAGCGCTTGGGGATACCATGGTTCTTCTATTCAGGATTTGTTACAAGTCTAGTGTAAGAGGTTCGCATAGGATTCGGTCGACTACAGGCTGTGGTTTTCTTTGGAAAATTGTCTTTGGCTCAAGAGATGGAAGCGTGTGACCCATGAAGTATTCTGTGTCTTTGTCTGCACAATTTGGTGTTTATGGTTCCCGTGTAATTTTTAATGGAATTTGAATAGAAATATTTCCGCAATTATTGCCGATGCGAGAATGGCCTTAATGTCTTTTGATACTATTTTATTGAAGTGACTTTAAGTTGCATTTGACCGAAGATGATGTTTTAGATAAAGAATTGTGTATCTCATCTCGTCTGAACGTATTGTGGCGTTTTAGCGACCAAAGAAATTTTTAGACTTAAATAAATATAAAAATTGTAATTTGTCTTGTTAAAGAGGTTCTCATAAGATTGTTCAACCAGGGAGATTGAAGGTCAGAATGTAAAAAGTAAAATAAGCAGTTTAATCTTATACATTAATGTGAAACTGTATATGAAAATAAATTGCAAAAAAAAAAAAAAAAGATGAAAAGAGAAAATGAAAACATTCAAGGACTTAGTAACACCTTTCTTTAAAGAATAGAAACTGCTTTAATCATTTGTTACTAGGTGGGACTTGGGAGGGCCTTGGTTGGGTTTTCATTTTCTCTTTTTATCTAAAAGAAAATCTTGCAAAGTTTTTGAGACGGTGATTTCCTGTTCCTTTGGGAAAGGAGAAGGATTTTAAATAATTCCTTATCCATGTAAAGTCTTTTAAGAGTTATCTTCTCATACAAATATACATCAAATCATGTACTTGTGTTTCAGTCACTCACCATTTCTAGATTTGCATTTGAACAATCAACAGAAATAACATCACAGGTTAACTTACATTTATTCATTAAGAAACCTCTGTATCAAAAATAAGTGATATTTTCTCATACAAAAACACATCAAATGATGTACTAAATCATTTCTATATTGCTTAATACAGAAATATCACAAAGAAAAAGTTATATGTATTCATTAGAAAAGTTAGGCACTAAAATAATTGGATCAAAATAGCAGCATACAATGAGTAACAGACAAATGATTTTGATAAATGCAACACTAACTTCAGTGAACCACTTATTTTTCATCAAGAACATTATTAGACCTTTTTCAAATGAACAAACTTATTGGCGAGAACTATTTAAGGGTCACTCATAAATGAAATATTCCATCAGGTCAATTTGACTGATGAGGCAAATACTAAGAAGTCGTCATATTTCAGACCAAAGTTACAGAACTGAACATCTGGAGGAAAATGGTTGAAACAGAGACTTGGGTGAGAGAGAAGGGGAGAGTGAGACACTGAGGAAAAGAATCAGAGAAACTCACAAAGTCACCAAGGAAAGGGGTAGAGAGAATGAGGAAGAGAGGGGGGGGGGGAATGAAAAAGAAGTGTCTGGGATCCCATACCTCCTCCCCACCAACTCTTCATCTTCTTTCCTTTTTCCTCCTCTTCAGGTGGGTGGCCACACTGCACTCCCTGCCCCATGCAACCCAAGAGGTGCTTTTAGGCACTTTGACTTGTATAAAGGTATTTGGGGTTAATAAAATTACTATGTCTACTTATGAATTTTTATTGTATCCTCCTCTATCTATACATTTTCAATTATATGGTATCTTTTTACTCACAATTCATTACTCTACTCTTGAAATATTAATGTAAAAGCATTTTGTAGCAAAGTTTGCTCCAATCTGTATAATTTTTTTCCTACACAATCTTGCAAATCACCGTTGAGAAGCCTCAACAATTGATTTATTTTGCAGTAAACTTCTTGCACTAAATGCTTTATCATAGCTGGCTGCAATGATATCTTTGTGGGAATTCAGTAAACTATACCATTATCAACTGGTAGTGTCTTAACTGCTTTGAAAATGACCAACATAGATGACTTTTATTATCTCAACTCTACACATCCAGAGTATATTGGATGACAGAACATTACCTCATTGTGTCTGGGCAGTCAGTCTGAGAGGTGAGGAGGCACTATTTACAATTGAATAGCTTTGTTCGTTTAAGAATGCCTTGCTTTATGCAATACACAGGCTCTTGCATTGACAGCCTGTAAAAAATAGCTCCAAAATTATTGGAGAAAAGTAACTGTGTTACATGAACGGATGAATTTGTATGAAGAGAGAGAATCACTTTGACAAACATCTCTCCAACATTGTTCATTTGATCAATATGGTGGTGTTAGGACATTTGACATAGTCGCAACAAAGGAGGCAAAAAAATGTAGTTGCGACTAGAGAGTAAAGGTCAAGAGGTTGGACACTCCAACGGAAGAAAAGTGACAAAAACAGAAGTGTAGCAACAAGGCTACAAATTCCAGCGATCATTTTTAACTGAAATAGTCTACAGATAAAGTGAGCCACAGTAGAAAAATCTGGCCATTACCAGTGGTGCTTGGAAAAGCAGACTGCTACTAGCCTGAGGGCCCAAATATAGGGAAGCAGCCCAGAGCAGAAAACAAAAGTAATTAAGAGAAATAAAGAAAAAACTATAAAAGATATAGAAATTAACATAACCTGAAACTATTCCTTTTACCAATTCAATCACATTGTGGTAATCAAAATTAATATAATCCTCAACAAAGACCAATATTGTCAGGCCAAGATAGAAATATAAATTGCAATGTAAAAAATGCAAAGGAGCAAGTTGTGCAAATCGGGTCAAAAAGATGAAGTAAAGAACAACACTTCTTTCTTCTCAAATGCAGACAGCAAGATAACAAGTCTCATCCAATTGGATACAGCAAAGGTTTTCAAGTTCAGAAACTGGAACCGATTTCCAGCTGAAACAGAAAGTATTTTCACTAAGTGTTTCCCACCTTTAACTCGTGGAACATCATGTTGGTATCCTACCAGCTACTTTATACTGCTTCTTTGAAATGAGCAGGAGATTTTCTGTGGAAAAACCAGAAGAGCAACTTCCAAACTACGAGTTAAAAGAACAGAATCTTATGGATACAAATATTAATGTCATTGGCCTTCCTCAAGAGATGGATTGGCATAACAACAATTAAATCCTGTTGGAACCAACAAAAGACAACAGGAAACGTCAACAGCTAAAGTACGTGACCAGATGTTTCCAATGTTTGTGGTACGGCCATTTCACATAAAGAAAATCTCACGGAAAAGTCCAGAATATCATGTAACAACACAGCAGTTGCACTTGGAGAAGAAATGAATACACTCTCCCCCAAAGAACAGGAAGTAGATAGAAATGTTAGTGAATAGGGAAAAGTTCATTATATTAAATTTTAAAGGAAATCTACAAAAACTTTATATACAAATTATGATTTAAGACTTGAGATGATCTTGAAAAGACCACCTAGAACTACAGTACTTTAAATATTCAATAGATTACACAGGAATTCCCCTGGGGACAGTTGACTTTTAAGCCATGTAATAAATAATTGAAATTATGGGGAAATCCAAAAGAAAGAAAACTTTGGAAAGTATTCCAGGAACTGTACAGGATCCTCTTCAGAACAACAGGACCAAAACACATTAAATGAGGAGGAACAAAGAACATAGAAAATTTCTCTTGCAATCAAGTCAGCTGTTGACAATACACAGTTTCAACATTCAAACATTTGGCTCAATATAAAAGACTGTCATTACTGAGAAAAAAAGCAAGACAAACAAAGGTAGGATCAAACCAGTTCAAGTGTACACATTAGACACCCAGGTCTTATCAGTGGATTGAAAGTGGTCAAGAAAAACAAGACCATGAAAACCATTGTACAAAATCTAAAGGAAAATATTAGATAAAATTTAAAAGGCCAAAAAATACTGCAAAAACATTATTAAACTGTTCTTGAGAATCAAATGAACTGGACAATTAATTTCAACTTGAACCAGCGACCAATATCAAGGACTTGCAATACGGCCCAGAGGAACAGTCAATAATAGTTGGGTTAGATCAAGTCTCTATCACCTTACAAAATCAATATTCTGGCCGTACACAAAAGCCAACCAAACAATTATTTCTTGGTATAATTTGGTATAACCTCATGACTAACTGCTTCCAGATACAATCATCCACAAAATATTTCCTTCCCAAATGACACAAAAATATTCATCTTGAAATCTTTCTTCTGCCATTTGACTTCACTAACCATGAAACTCTCCCATAAGACAATGAAATTTAAAACTTGGAGCCAAAAGTATAATAAAAATAACTGACGCTATGAGCATAACTAAACATCAGAACAGTATAATAAACTAATTTACCCTTAAGGAAATCCTAATTGCTTTAAAACTATCAATGGATTTATCTATGCTCTTAATATTACGGATTTCTTAACTCCTGACTAAAATTTGATTCCCCTAAGTACAAGTATTTTGACCAATGTTCTGTCGAGCTATAAATAAACCAAGTCAGCGATGGAAAGAAGTTTGGTAAGAGATGAAATGATTACTTTATATTTCAGAAATGTCTTAAGAAATTTATATAAAACCTGTAGATATGGAAATAACAGGATGAGGACCTGTAAGAAGGACCAAGAAATCATTGGAAAAAAAATGAATGTAAACACAGAACTACAACTACAATGAATTCATGCACAAATCACACAAGTAAATGAAGTTCTCATATCAAGTCTAATCCCATAAGATGTTTTTATATAGAATGTGATTTGAAGACCAGGTTACAGAAATTCGTCGAGTGACAATACTTTGACCAACGACATTATATAAATTCATAAACAAAGATGATTTAAAAATGTGATAAGCTCATGAGGAATAAAAAGTCCCATATTAATTAGTAGGGAAAAGTCCCGTACAATCACAGGAAAGAAAAAGAATGTAACAAAGGCCAATAGTGAACCAAAGAGTTGTACAGTACACTAGATGGATACAAAACTCATATGTGAAAAAAAAAAATTATGAGAACTTGTGCGTCTATAAAAAAGTCGATGATAATGGTATAATTTTGTAGTAGTATTCAGGTGAAAGAATTTTAGGAAAACAAAGAAGAGAAGAGAGTTCTGTGACTCAACGGAGAGGTAGACAGTTATGAAAAAACTAAGTAATTTCCTTTTTAGTCTGACAGAACATTAGACAAAACATTTCCCTTAAAGTTATCAATAATACTTCTTGGGATTTTAACTTCCTGTTACACCTGTTTAACTTATTGTAATAAAGAAAGGTTTTAGAATCTAGTCTGTATTTAACAATGCTCACTAACACTAACATACCAAAAATCTAAAATTTGATTTTAATAGAAATACAGAGATACAAAATTTAAAATCCTAAAAGAATCAATTTACTCCTCTAAAAGAAATCCTATTAAAACATGACTCCCATTCAGAGGCAATTCTAGAAACAGCACTTTTACCTGATATTCCTGAACATACCTAAAATGGTTCTTGCATCATATCATGAAATCAATAGAGATTCTTCCCACAGACTCAAAAGATGAGTTACAGTGCATAAAATAACAATGTCTCGATGTCTATCATCAACCGGAAAATTAAAACCTCTTCAGTTCAAAGCAAACCTAAATCATAGAACAACATCTCATTTCACAAAACCGAAATTAAACAATTCTCTCTCTCGCGGTCAAACATAAGAGTTTCATGATTTTGTCATGGCAGAGTAAAAATAAATTTCTTCACTGTAAAGGTTAATAAACATTGAAGCAATCTTTTATTTACATCACAACTTCAAAATCAATAATCTTATTCTTCGTTTCATAACACCGTTTGCAAAACGGGATTCAGCTGAGCAGAAGTTTCAGAAAAATAACGTATAAAAACTTTGACATAATTCCAAGAAGCTGTTGAAAGTGTTACAAACAAATCTCTGATGTTGATATTGAAAACATTTGGTTGTTAAGCTATTTTGAGAAGCCTTAAATATATGACTGACATCTATAAAGTACTTCAAAGTTCATCTGAAGTGAATGTTGGACTATAATACAAGCAAAGTTCAAAAGTGGTTATCAGCAAACAAACACAATTAAAAGACCATAAGAAAGATTTAAAAGTTCTAAAAAGAAAGGGTCTTATGCATACAATCAAATAAAAATATCTTCAGCAATTCATTAGAAAGTGACAAAAAATTATAGAAAATTTTAAGAATTGAATTAAGAGGGAAGTGACATGACAACGTAAGTCCATGAAATGGAAAATACCAAAGAGGGAAGTTTTATTACATTATATAAGTTGTGTAGAATAATGTTTATCCTTCATTATACACAATAATGAATGAAATGTTTACCAATTCACTGATTTTGTAGATAATAAGAAACAATATGTGACACAATGTTGATATTTTGGGAGACAAAAAGTATCTTCTTATGGTAATCTGGTTTGAAGTTTGGAACTGACTAAATCTGTCAAAATGGTTTATGTATCTTATCCTTTGTGCTTTTTTAAGTACACAATATACACACAAGTGACCTATCTATACTATATACATCACAAACCTCCCCACAAGGTATTGACTGTAGTTAGCCCTGCAAAGAAAACTGTATGGAACCTAAAGCTTCTATCTAGTAACCTTTTGATGACTTGCCTTCTCTTATCTATATCCTTCAGTCAATGCTCAGTTAGCTGTCCAACTCCTTTGACATAAACTTAGTTTCACATTATAATCAATGATCAAGGTTAGCTAAGTAACCAGCCTCAACACTGTGAGCCAATTGGCCGAGCGATTCACATGTTGGGAACAACGGTCAAGACGACTCTGTTCAACTAAAGGTTTACAATAAGTAGTAACCTACAAGAGAATTTCACCAAAATATTTACAATGATGTTTACCATTTATAATATATTGTATAAAGTACTATCAATACTTTGACTCTACAAAACCCAAATCACACTAGAATGATTGCCTGTGGAGTGATATGAGTAAAAAGGCAGACCAATAACTCAAGAATCTTAACTTGTGTCTTGATCGACATTATGCTTGATAAAGTATTGTAGAGGTTTTGTAGACTGAGGTGGTACGGTCATGTCATGAGAAGAGATGAACCGTATATTGGGAGGAGAGTGATGGAAATGGAGGTACAGGGAACGAGAAGGAGAGGGAGACCAAAGCGAAGGTGGGTGGACTGTATCAAGGATGACCTTCGATCAAAGGGATTAACCGGTGATGAGGTGTGGGACAGAGGTAGATGGAGAAATCTGGCCAGAAACATCGACCCCACATAGAAGTGGAAAAAGATGTAGACAAAGAAGAAGAAGAAAAAGAAGAAGAAGAAGAAGAGGTTTTGTGGAGTAATCAAAGGAATTAAATCTGCTTATTGAACTCTTATTTAAAATATATTACTCTGCTTAACTAGACTTTTTCCATAGGGGAATCTAAGATCTTCATCAACACAGTTTGTCGATAATTAGCAGAGGGAATTTGAAGGTGCAAAGTAGGCTTACCCAAATTACACCCTTTTTGGAGTGGAGATCCTCCGCTGTCCTCTGCCTCAGGTTTAATCTTATATAGACATAGGGCTAACTATTGGTAAATCTTAGTTATTTATTCATTCATTTTCTAAGAGTGCTTGATCTCCTATGCCTGAGCTAAGGGATCTGTTCTCAAATGTGGGAAGACCACTTGAACAATACAGAGTAGGAGAAGTTAGAGAGTTGCAGCTGTTAGGGGCAAACGAACTGATGACACTACCAATGTTTAGTTAAAAGATTCACAATTTTCTTAGAAAAATATTTTAAAAACTTTTCAATGAGGAAAAGTTTGAGGTAAACTGGTGGAGGGTCTAAATCTGAAGACCAGTTGCTTACAACAGTGCTAAACCAAATACAGTAAAGTATCTAACAGTGATTAAACAAAGATGGGCTTTATAAATGAGATTTGGAGTAACCAGCTGAATATTACTAACATACAACTAAACAAAACATCTAATATTTAAAACTTTCTCAGTAATTCTAGGGTATTTGAAGAATGTATTTTCCATCCTTGACTGATATATCTTTCTTCCAAGAAGTGTAGATTTAGTCCTAAAGATGAAGGCTGGCCAGCTCCCACGCATATTTTCTTCCTGTATAGTTCTTACGAATATTCCACTTGTGACTGGAGAGTGACATCGCTCCTTCAATCAAGTAAAAGAGGAGCAAGCGTACCTGAAAGATATGAGAGAATAATTATACCAATGTTATCACAAAGTTGATGAACACATTGAGGACGACAGAACATTTATAATGTAAAAAACCTTGAGATATTGAAGAGTTTACTCAATATGAACTCTAAACAATTCATCTGATATCTCCAAAAGAGAGAACATTTATACGTCTATGCTATTAATATTTTCCTTGAATGGAAGGTGGATATCACAGAAATATCTAGTTAAAAGAAAGCAAACAGCTTTGTAGGAAGACGCCAAGTGATACAAGTTCAAAGGAACGGGAGAGGATTGTACTGAAAATTGTATTCAGTAGACTCAACAAATCACTAGAGGTAAGATCAATATTAAGAATTATCCCTTTCTAGCATACACACTTATTCACACTGAATACTATTCTGACATCAATTAAAATACAGTGAACCCTCGTTTATCGCGGTAGATGGGTTCCAAACCCGGCCGCGATAGCTGAAAATCCGCGAAGTAGGGACACCATATTTACGTATTTATTTAACATGTATATTCAGACTTTTAAAACCTTCCCTTGTACGTAGTACTGTTAACAAACTACCCTTTAATGTACAGAACACTTAATGTATGTACTACAGTACCCTAAACTAAAAATGGCACAAATATTAAAGGCGATTTTATATCATGCGTTTCCTAAACACGCCAAAAAGCACGATAAAAAATGACAACCAATGTTTTGTTTACGTTTATCTCTGATCATAATGAAGAAACAGACGCATTTAGTGTACACATCTGTGTATAGGTTAGTTTTGCATCGACAGCAATCTTACCAAGTATTGATTATATGTTGATTTTGTTTTACTTCATTTTTCTTAGGACTTCCAAATAAATGAATGCCATTTATATAATGTTTTTCTTTATGACGCCGCCAGAAACGGAAACCTTCCATTCGTTTACTGTACGCTCCATCTTCGATCGTAATAAACAAACGAAGGCATTAAACGTGCATGATGAAAGTGATAAATAATGATATTAAAAGCTTTAGTAAATATGTTATTACAAATATTATTTACCGTATCTATATAAAATCCTACATACGTAGCAAAGCAGGAAAACAATTTTTTTTCTTTTTTTTTTTTGGCGTTTAATCAACAATAACAAACTGCCGCTAATGACCGAATGATAATTTACGATAATTCTAAACTGTTACTAAAGATGATTCTCCATTCCATATCCAAAATACTTTTCCTAACTTCAGTTATAAGTCAACTTGTACGCCCCTCAATTATGAAACCATCTAAAAAAAAAAAAAAGTAAGAGAGGAAGCAAGTACTAGGCCGATTTTTAAAGTTGTCGAACAATTAAGTTACCGTTATAACGTTCGATGTGACATAGTGCGAGATTGGAGAAAGTAAGGAAAATTGAATCATGATTGATTTTCAATATAAATGAAACTTTGTGAAGCAACAAAGATTTCATTTGTTAGTGAGATAGAGGTAAGGAATGAGAGATAGTGAAAAGTAGCCCACAGAGAGAGAGAGAGAGAGAGAGAGAGAGAGATATATTCTTGAGATCGGCAGCAAGACGTCAGCTGATCTGATCACAGCCAAAAGTAAAACAATAAGAAGTCAACAATACTCGATTTTTAAAACACACACGAAATTTAAAAACAAAAGTACACGCTTTCTTAATGAGCAATTAACTATTTAGAGAGTAGCAATTTTCAAGAATAAAATGATGTTTCCCCCAAAAATAGTGGTTTGCTGATGAAATCGGATGCCGTATTTAATGAAAAAAGTCTGCGATGGTCGAACCGCGAAGTAGCGAGGGCTCACTGTACTTCATAATATAACAGATGCTGAAAATTCCTCTAATATGACAAATTCGTAGATAATTTGTATTTTTCCTAACTATACAAACCTTAGCTGTTTAATAGGGGTTATTACTTTCGGCGTAGCTGAAATGACGAGCCATTATTTTTAATGAGGGTTTACTACCCACACCGCTAGTTAGTGGGGGTAGGGGAGGGTAGCTTGCTACCCTCCCCCTCTCACACACCTGTGCTTGAGCTCACTTTGCTTGGAGGTAGGACTTCAAGGGGGATAAGGCTGGCGGGCAAGTTTGATTAAATAGCTAAGGTTTGTATAGTTAGGAAAAATACAAATTATCTACGAATTTGTCATTTGTTCCCTAACTGGAATACACACCATGCTATTTAATAGGGGTGACTCACCCATCAGGAAGGGTGAACGTCCCAGCCAGTCTGGCTTTTGGCTTTGCCCGGGGACTCCTTATTTGAGTGTGTAAGCATTCAAGAAATAAGGAGTCCCTGCACCTCGCTAAAACCTTGCTACGCAAGGTCTGCGGCCTACGCAAGCTGTGTGTGAAGGTATGAAGAAGTGTGACTCATCCTAGAAAGTTGTTCTGAAGTTCTTTAGATGGAAACTTGTAGACTAGGACTTTCCCAATACCACCTCGTCAGGGTATGGGGACGTAACAGTATTAATATTAATACTAGGAACACAAGGAAACATGGTTTTATTATTATTATTATTATTACTATCCAAGCTACAACCCTAGTTGGAAAAGCAAGATG
This sequence comes from Palaemon carinicauda, assembly GCF_036898095.1. Classification (NCBI taxonomy): domain Eukaryota; kingdom Metazoa; phylum Arthropoda; class Malacostraca; order Decapoda; family Palaemonidae; genus Palaemon; species Palaemon carinicauda. The sequence goes on along the minus strand of NW_027169788.1, from coordinate 45,295 downwards.
CTATAAGCCCAGGGGCTCCAACAGGGAAAAATAGCCCAGTGAGGAAAGGAAATAAGGAAATAAATAAATGAAGAGAACAAATTAACAATAAATCATTCTAAAATAAGTAACAACGTCAAAACAGACATGTCATATATAAACTATTAACAACAACAAAAACAAATATGTCATAAATAAACTATAGAGACTCATGTCCGCCTGGTCAACAAAAAAGCATTTGCTCCAACCTTGAACTTTTGAAGTTCTACTGATTCAACCACCCGATTAGGAAGATCATTCCACAACTTGGTCACAGCTGGAATAAAACTTCTAGAGTACTGCGTAGTATTGAGCCTCGTGATGGAGAAGGCCTGGCTATTAGAATTAACTGCCTGCCTAGTATTACGAACAGGATAGAATTATCCTGGGAGATCTGAATGTAAAGGATGGTCAGAGTTATGAAAAATCTTATGCAACATGCATAATGAACTAATTGAACGACGGTGCCAGAGATTAATATCTAGATCAGGAATAAGAAATTTAATAGACCGTAAGTTTCTGTCCAACAAATTAAGATGAGAATCAGCAGCTGAACACCAGACAGGAGAACAATACTCAAAACAAGGTAGAATGAAAGAATTAAAACACTTCTTCAGAATAGATTGATCACCGAAAATCTTGAAAGACTTTCTCAATAAGCCTATTTTTTGTGCAACTGAAGAAGACACAGACCTTATATGTTTCTCAAAAGTAAATTTACTGTCGAGAATCACACCTAAAATTTTGAAAGAGTCATACATATTTAAAGAAACATTATCAATACTGAGATCCGGATGTTGAGGAGCCACCGTCCTTGACCTACTTACAATCATACTTTGAGTTTTGTTAGGATTCAACTTCATACCCCATAATTTGCACCATGCACTAATTCTAGCTAAATCTCTATTAAGGGATTCACCAACCCCAGATCTACATTCAGGGGATGGAATTGATGCAAAGAGAGTAGCATCATCTGCATATGCAACAAGCTTGTTTTCTAGGCCAAACCACATGTCATGTGTATATAGTATGAAAAGTAATGGGCCAAGAACACTAGCCTGTGGAACACCGGATATCACATTCCTATAATCACTATGGTGCCCATCAACAACAACTCTGCAATGGTTTGAGGTCAGCTATGTAGAGAACCTAGGATGCTGCTTTCCCCAAGAGAGGGGATGATGAAGAAAAGAATAAGGGCCAGTCAAACCTTTTCATTCATGCAGACTAAAATCTGGTAACAATGCCCTCATCCTTCTGCTACTTGTCCAATAAGGAGCTTGAGGTTTTAAACCAGCTGTTATGCAGCCACAATAGGACCGATAGAGAAAGTATCGAGTCTCCTGTGGGTCACGTCTTGCAGGTAGTGGGATGTGAACGTTGTTTGCCATTTCTACATCCCAGCTTGAAGAACCTGCGTCACTGAAAAATTTCTTTAAAAGGCCAGGGACGTAGCTAAGCCCCTGACATCATGTGCTCTAGGGGCGACGTGACGGAGGAGGGTCTGGATTTAGTGCCAGGTCAATAACCCTGCGAATCCATGCAGAGATTGTGTTCTTGGTGACCCTCCTCTTAGTCCTTCCTCTGCTGACGATTAGTGCTGGCACACGAGGACGGGCTGAGGCTGTTCTTTTGAGGTAGAGCAGTGATTCTTAAACTGGGGGGCGCCAGGAGCTTCCCAGGGGGGCCGCAAGCAGGGCTGCTAGATGGTGGCATTTTTCTTTTTTTTTTTTTTGTAATATTATTTGCAAAATAGTCAAAAACATTATCACTGCTTCCATATGTTTTTTTTTTTAATTATCATCACGAAGCATGCCAAAAATTCAATTAATAAATGCCAAAAGTTATCAGTGACACGTGTGGCTAACCCTTAGATGACAGTGGTCAGAGAAATGTTTCCTCGTACCACCTTATTGCCATCTCACCCGCTCTTATAATAACAAAGGGTTGCAGTCGTCTGGCTCAGTCTGTCAAACGAAGTAATGATGGCTTTCAAGTCCTGCATAATATATTTCAACTATTATCAAGTACTGGTAATTACTGCAGTTAATGGTGTTCCAGAAGATTCACAAGAGCAGTTCCTAGAACTGAAGTTTAATTCTGTGGCAAAAGATGGTTTTACCTCTCTTGGTATGAGAAAGTTTTGGATAAAATATCTTTCAGTTTACCAGAAAATCAATCAGCGAATCCTACAAGTGATTGTCCCCTTTTCGTCTACTTACCTTTGTGAAGCAGGGTTCTCAGCATTAGTTGGAATCAAAACGAAGAACAGAAATAAGCTTGATGTGCCAAGTGATCTCCGATGTGCATTGAGCCAAACACCACCAAACATTCCCCGACTAGTTGCTCAAAAGAGCCAGTATCACCCATCCCACTGATGAGTAGCACTAAGTCAAAAAGGCCACTGGCTATAATCCACTTTTTCTATAATATTACAAGTAGTTAAAATAGTAACAATGAAAATAGAAATGTAGTAATTATGATGTCTTTTGTTTTACAATACTACATAAATATGGATAAATTAATCACTAAGGAAGATGTGTAGTATTTTTTGATGTGGTCATGATCCATGAATGATTGTATTAAGAGTAAAAATTATGTTTATTTTTGCAGTAATCGGTATTTTTCTAGTATAATGCTAAAACAGTTTGAAATAAGATTAAGATAAAATTTTGTTTCATCATAATATATTTAACTTACCCATTTTCTATGGACAATGTTTATTTCATTGAAATATAGTAAAGTGCATTCCCATAGAAAATCAACAGAAATGAAATAAAAATCTATCATTCATCCATATACTCACATAATCAACGAAGTATATTAGCATACAAAACGCAACATATTGTTTATAAAAACAACACATACATGCATACGGTACTTTCTAGTTTGGCAAAAATTTCAAGGGTGGGGAGGGGGGGGGGGGCGCGTGGGATCTATGCTTAATGCAGAAGGGGGGCGCAAGGCAAAAAAGTTTAAGAACCACTGAGGTAGAGCCTCTCAAGCTCCTTACTGGGCATAGTAAGAGATGGTCTGAGTCATCTGTTACAGTACGGAGAATAGAAATCCGGAAGGAGCCGAATCGAGGATCCGCTACTCCTGGATTCTGAGTCTTAACAATAAACTCAGGAACGAAGCTGAACGTTACCTGCCCCCATCTCCATGAAGTTCGCTGACTTGCTTGGCCGAGGCCAAAGCTAGTAGGAACACCGTCTTCCAGGTTAGGTGGCGATCTGATGTCTGGCGTAATGGTTCATAGGGAGGTCTCTTAAGAGACCTGAGAACTCGAACCACGTTCCATGGGGGGGTCTGACTTCCGACTGAGGGCAGGTAAGTTCATAACTCCGTATGAGTAGAGAAAGTTCTAGCGAGGAAGAACTGTCCATTCCTTTCAGCCTGAAGGTGAGGCTTAAGGCTGAGCGATAGCCTTTCACTGCCGAGACTGATAGGCGCATTTCTTCACACAAATACACGAGGAGCTCCGCTATTGCTGGAATAGTGGCATCGAGTGAAGAGATACCCCTTCCACGACACCAACCACAGAAGACTTTCCACTTTGCCTGGTAGACTGCTGCTGATGACTTTTGCAGGTGTCCAGACATCCTGATTGCAACTTGTTGCAAAAATCCTCTCTCAGAGAGGAGATGCTGGATAGTCTCCAGGCATGAAGTCGCAGTGAACCTACGGCTTTGTGGAAGATATTGACATGTGGTTGTTCGAGTAGATTGTATCGAGGAGGGAGTTCTCTTGCTGGCTCCTTTAGGAGTTGCAGATTTTTAGCTGCAAAAATCAGCAAATAGTCTGGTTTCATCTGAAATAGATATCAGGTTATGACAAACGTCATTGTGCTTACTGTATTAAATGATATAGTATTGTTTCATTACAGTATTTCTTCATCTCATCTTTGTGTTTGTATCTCTCAATGTTTTCAAGTCGAAGGTTTGTAAGTTGAGGACCTTCTGTACATGTTCTGAACACGGACAAGTAGTTAGAACCTGCTGTCATTTTATAAAAACAAGACATCTACATTATTAAGCTTCCATCTGAAGTACACTACTTAATTATCTCATGACTTAAACATTGATGTAACGTGAGATATAACTACCAGTTAGATGTCAGAAATGACGTACAGTATGTTAAACAAACATAAGAGGGACATCTTTCCAGTCAGGTGCTTTCACACTTTTCACACTTGTATAATTGTGAATGCACAACAAGTGGAAAGAGTACTATCGAGTTACATAAGACCATAGACTGGACAACAAATTCAGTTAATTGAAGAGGAAGACGAGACTTATCTTATTACATAAGTGAATTTTCAAATACTAATTTCCATTTGGTTTTATGTAACTTTAAATAATATTAACATTTTCTCTCCGGCTGAAAATTCACAAATATTTTGAGTAATTTGTATTTTTTCTAACTATACAAACCTAAGTCCTTTTCATAAAGCTAGGGTTATCGTTTAACATTGAACGAGGTAGTTAGAACTACTGACAGGTGGCAAGGGAAGATTTCTCAGTCAATCAGCTGGAGACACACTTTGAACCTTAGGCCTGGAACTTGTGAAGTATTTGAGAGAGGAAACAGGCGTTATGCCCATACCAACAGTAAACTGGCAGGACAGAGAGCCAATAATTCTGATGACCTCTGGATGCCTCCTGAGAAAAGATGAAGGAGGACTCAAACTTGGTATCATGGGCAGCTGGGTCTTGACCACAAACTCCGGAACAAGCGAAGGCGGCCTCCTTTAGTCCTTCAGATTGATTGGGAATATGCAAGATGTCAAAAGCTCATCAATTAACTTTGACAAAGCTAAGGTGGCTGAAAGACAATGTACAGAGTCAGATCTTTGTCTGACACTCATCTTAAAAGGTTCATATGAGGCATGCACAAGAAACTTGAGAATACTAATCACATCCCACTCTGGGGACTGAGGTCCAGGGGTGGACAAGACTAGGCTACTTGAAGCTCTTCACAAGCATAGACAACTCCCACGAGGAGAATAGATCTAGCTTCTCAGTCAGAGGACTTTGCTCAAAGCTGAGCAATAGCCTTCCCCAGCATGACTGAGAAGCGCTTCCTAAGCGAAAACAGGGACAAGGATAATTGCAATCTGTGCTAGAGCAGTAATGATGGGAGGAGTGTCCCTTCTATGACACCAATCACAGATAAGGTCCTCTTCCTTAGATAATAACTGTCAAGGCCAATGGTAGACCTTCACACATCTCCAGCACAGTCCCTTGCTAGAAGTCTTTCACCCGGAGGAGATACTGTAGTCTCCAACCAAAAACGACTTCACAGATTGGAGGAAATATTCACAGTTCTCTGGGGGAACTCGCCTCAAAGTGCTAACAGATCAGGATCTCACTCATATTGTGGTAATCAGGGAGCCACCAGGGTACTCCTGACACCTAGGCATGATCAAAACTCTGTTGATCCACCACGATATCACGTTTAAAGAGGGAAAGACGTAGAGTACAAGTGATCCCATTGGTGTAGGACACCTTGCTAATAGCTCTAAAGGATAGACCATTGCCCAGATGTAAACCTAACTTGTCAATTCACAAGATTGCGCAAGACAGTTGCTCCTCATAACATATGCTATTACTGAGCGTTGTCGCTCATCAACACTACTGAGTACCCTATTAAACTGCGTTGGAAAGGTTATTGTGTTAGGAATGCTGCATTCATTTCCACAAGTTGATTTTGAGGTGCTTTTCTTCTGAGACCCATTTCCCTGAAGCACTCTTAGTGGGGTTTGTGCTGTCCAGCCACCAGATAAGATTATCCCACAAATCTTACACCACTGGAGATCGCTAGCTAACGGCCAGTGACACCTCAGACACTAATGAAGAGATTGCTTGTGGAGCCACCTATGTTGAATAAGCTTCTCAAACGGGAATGGGAGCAACAACTCTCAGGTTAAGTCAATGAGATTGTCTGGTGGAAAAACTATCATATCTATCTGCATGCCAAGGTGCTTGATCCTCGGTTGAGGAGGGTGAGACTGCTTTTCCAAATTCATCACAAACCCCAGATTGCGACAAAAGAGGGTAGTCGGTCTAACACCTCAAGCAACTGCCTTTTGGAAGAAGCCAGGATCAGACATAAAAAACTCCTCAAAAGCCATATCCCATCCAAGAGCCACAAAATGAGACCAGAGTGACAACTTACGTAAGCAGTGCACAGTCGAAGCACAAAGCTTTGAATTGGTCTACTAATCTCCTGAGGATGAAGCAGAAGTACTTCCTGTAAGACTGACGAACGGGTCTTTGAAAACAAGCGTCCTTCATGTCCTTCAGGTCCACCAAACGCACAAAGTCTTTCTCTCTTCTTTCTTTCTGCTCTGCTCCAGGTTGCCCGATGTGAAGACGAGCATCTGCACTCTCTGCATTTGGAAAAGGGGACTATCGACTTACGAGTCCTCTTCTTGAAAAAAGTTATCTATACAGGAAATTTTAGTAATAAAACTCAAACAAAATAAAACTCTTAAATTTGATTAAAGGTTTCAGAATAGTTTTTTTTTTAAATTTAGGTTAAATATTTCTAAATTTCTTGAAAGGATGTTCGGTTTGGGTAACTATAAAAATCATTTGAGAGTATCCTTAGGAGGACCGACCTTGTGTCAAAGGGTAACGACAAGGGGGTGAAAGTTTCGGTCCTTCCCAATTTCCCGCAACTTCAAGAGAGCCCTGAAGAAAAACAAACAAACATTCTATTACCCCCTAATAATAATAAACTTAAATAGTAACGACAAGGGGGTAACAACTGCAAAAACCTAAATTAGCATAAACACATCTCGAAAAATAAAATAAAGAATTAGAGTTAAAGGATCCTTCAAAAACTTATATTTATATATATGAACATTACTTCCATGAAGCTGATCCTAGAAATTAGATTTTCGAGATGTTAAAATAAACGAATAGTATCCGAAGATAAAACAAATTTCTTACAAATTATTAAGTAGTTTTTTATGCTTCAATAGGTATATATTTAGTTTAATAAGATATGTTAATATGAATCACTAAATATAACGATTAAATTCAGGACTATTAAGCAAGTTTGCAAATAAGTGTGCCATCATTTCCATTGGTGAAATGATAAGAAGGCTAGGATCACTTTAGAAATAGACACCCATCATTTCGTTGTGACGTACCTTAAAGCCTTATCGGCACCTCGGAAGTTCGGCAATAAATGAAGTATATCCTGTGTCTAAGATGGTAAGAGACATGTCTTCGTTGCTGGCAAGACTTGAGCAGGAGCGGTGATTTGGGCACAGTTCGTTGTAATTAGCCGTCCATTATTAATATAACCGTCGAGCTTGAAAGAAAAGCAACCGGCTCTACGTTGATTCCACCAACCAAACCAACTAACTGACTGGTACGATTTTTCCAAACGGACTCCACTACGACTGTCTCAGCTGCTCAGCGTTTCCTTTCCTCGGAAAACAAAAGAAACAAACAGTAGTAGCTGCCCGTTAACAGTTGTTATACCTTCGAGACTTAAAAGGTGTTTACCGTCACAACGAAAATATAATTACATATTCCCTTTATAAGCTCGAAGTAAACATAGAAAAACTCAATTAAATTTACTAAATTATACTAATGATTACATTATTCAAATTAACAATAATTAAACCAAATATTAAACCTTTAAGAACGCATTATATAAGAACAATGATAAATAGAAGAAAAACATAAGTGATGTAATAATTTTACATCATTTTCAACACTCCAGGGAAGGGATTCAGTCTTTTTACAAAACATGTAAAAAGTTGAATTTAAAATGAAAACATGCATATTTACAATTACATATTTACAAAGTTATCAAACCATCTCAGTCTTGGAGCACATGCCTAGTCCTTTTCTCTGACTCGACTGCTGCCCTTCTCCTTGACCTTCCTCTAAATTTAGGTTTGGCATCTAATTCCTCATTAACTGAAGGATTGATCTCTTCAGCAATATCGGGTTTTAAAAGAGGGATGAGACTGGTTATATGCCTTTTCACCAGCTCATTTGTTTTACCTTTCAAAACGATAGCATTAGTCACCTCACCACTTGAATTCTTAATTACCTCTGTAATTTTTCCCATAGGATAGTTAAGGGGTTTTACATGAGTCTCTTTGATTAAAACAATATCACCTACATTAAGATGCTGATGATGACAAGGACGATATCGGTCCTTCTTATCAACTGCCTGTTTTATTAGGGTAGCTAAAAACTCCGAATGATAATTGTCTATGAGATTTTTTCTGATTGCATTTAGTTTTTGATAATTATTCTTTATCCTTTCTGACGGGGTGGTACCAAGAATATATTCAAGATCAATCTCAGGATCAGGCTGTAGATCAGGAATGACATTGATGGATAAGAGATCATAGCCATGAATAAGTCTTTCCGGAGTGATAGGGTGAGGAACAGGCTCGTTGCTCGAATCCCTTAATGCCTCTTTAAAAGCAATTGGACGCTTATTCACCAAGTGACAAGTTTGACTAACAACAAATTCAAAATCTCTAAATTCTAGAACATTTGTACCAATGGACTTATTTATCAAATGTTTGACCATCTTTATACATATCTCTACCAAAGAACCCATTTGACTGCAGCCTTTAAAATACCGATCAAATTTTATCGATTGTACACCAGCCTCATCAAAATGCCTCTGGGTTTCAGGATCTTTAAGAAAATCCATTATGATGTTACCTCCTGCTACTATCTGTGTGCCTAAGTCACTTACACAAAACTCTGGCAATCCATAATCAAACGTGTGAAGCATAAAAGAACGAAGGAATTCTTTAACAGACATATCCACGCAAATCTTCAAATTGACTGCTCGAGTAAACATACAGGTAAGGCAAAGAACCCACACTTTTAGCTTTCTATGTTCCTGTTTAACAGTATAAGGACCAAAGTAATCTATGTACACATACCCAAAAGGAATCTCAGAAGGATGCAATCTAACATCACGATATGGGGACTGATTCAGTTTCACAGAACGACCATTATACCTTTTGCACGTAACACAATCCTTAAGGACATTTTTAACAACTGAGAAATAGTGAGGTATCCAAAACTCTTTCCGCAGCTCTGCTAAAAGTGAATAACATCCAGCATGTTTCAGCCTTACATGCAAATCAAGAATTATCAACTTTGTTAACTCACTATGCTTGTGCAAAAGAATAGGGAAATAGCATCTTTCACCCTCTTTCCACCGATCACATTTGCTTCTCACCCTCAGAATTCCAACCTGATCAGGATAAACATTAAGCTGACTGACAAGATTGGGTATGTTCTTGACCCTTTTCAAATCAGACCCAAAATAATCAAAGACTTCAGGGAAATAGACAAGCTGATCTTTCAAAATTATGTGCATAACAGCCTCTTTGTAATACCCAGATTCAATAACCATCAAATCCTTACAAGTTGGTCTGTTCAACTTTGTACGAGCCTTCCACTTATTCCAACATCTCAGAACCCTAGCAATTACAGCCACTAAATGGCGAAAGTCAGAATATCTGTTTGGAGAAACTAGATATTCAGATGATATGGAAAGATTATTGCACTGTATATTATAACTACCAACGTCTTTGCTTTCAACATTATCATCATTGATCTTGAATAAAGGATTCGGGATGGTGAAACTCAGTACATTTTGACTTATTGCTACATCACTTGACTGAATTTGTGGTCCTGAGAAATAGTTAGTTTTCTTGAGTTGTTTGTATGATAAACATCTAGTTATGCAATCCCCAGGATTATTCTGCCCACTTGTGAAGGTAAAGTTCACAGGGAAGATTTCACAAAGCTGATTTATACGATGTAACCTATTCAAGACAAAATTGGATTTTCCCTGCATTTTATCAAGTTTACTAGCATAGGAATTTACCCAAGTTAACGCTACCAAGCTATCAGAATACAAAGTCAGTGCTTTAATATTAATGGGAATGACACATGCAGGACCAGACAGTTCTTTATAAAGTTCCATAAGCATCTCTGTACCTAAACTAATAGCCTGCAACTCCAGGGAAGGGATTGATTTAGTCTTCAAATTTGTGTTCACAATTCTGTTTTTGGCCAATACAAAACTAACCTTACCTGTATCTATATTCTCAATATAAAGTACGGCTCCATACATGAGATTACTTGCATCAACACAAGCTAGTATCCTATAAGATGCATCTCTTTCCCCTACAAATCGTTCTACCATAATTTCTGGAGTTGCATTAGCTTGTCTTGAAATACAGTTCCACTCTTTCATTCGCTCTTGTGATAATGGATCATCCCATCCAAGTGATTTGTCACACTGTAAGCCATGCATAAAAACTCTAGATCTGTTAAAAACTGGTCCATTGAAATTATATAAATCAAAATTAGAGGCTATCGACCTGAGAATTAAACGTTTTGTATTGGCTGATCCCTCAAGAGCAATAGGTCTAGTTGACAATATATCATCTTGCCTATGCCACTGCAAGCCTAAAAGTTTAACTTTACTGTCAGTTTTGTTTTCAAGACCAGCATCAATATCCTCCTGAAGTGAACCATCATTAGTAACAATTTGTTGTAATTCCATCTTATAGGGCTCAAAAATAGATGGCAATAACTGATAAGCCCATTTCAAAGTTGATGAATCACTACAAGTGAAAGCACCATTATCCATATAAAATAATTGATAAATCAACCTTTTCAAACATACAACCTCCTCAGAATTCCCTTCAGTATCCAGGACCAAAATCTTGTATAAACTCAACATCAAAATTGTTGGTGAACATCGTAATCCAAAACTCAATCGCACATTCTTATACCCCACAAGAGAAAAATCTCCTTTCTTTACATTACGATACCAAAGAAATAGTAATTTATTCTGATCAGAGGGATTCAGCTCTATTTGGTTAAAAGCTTTCCGGATGTCAAAGCATAGAAGCTTAGACCCAAATCTCAGGTGTAAAAGAGCTGAAGCAATCTTTTGGTTTAAACAAGGTCCAGAATGTATACTCTGATTATGACTAACAGTAGCTGGCTTAGACAAATCTTTTTCACAAATATTCGAGAGAAAAACTACTCTACACTTAGTGGTCTCCCTGTTTAGTTTAAACACACCCATGTGCGGTAAGAAACTATGCTCAGGATGTTCTTCCATATACTGATCCAAATTTGGAATCCTCTGTATTATACCAAGTTGTTCTTGTTCTTTAATGGCATCATCCATCAAATGTAAATGAAGCTCATTCTTTCTTAACTTTTTTAAGTTAGATTTTAGCACAGCTTTAGCAAGATTGTAATTCCTACCAAGAAGATGAGATACTTTACTGTTCCATAAAAGAGGCATGGATATCCTGCCCTTTTCAGTACGAACAGAATGATTCAAAGCAAATCTAACAAGTTGATCATTGACCTCTGAAGAGCAGTTTTCGAATTCTAATTGGTCATAGTTTAATACCTTCTTCTCATCATATTTCATGAGAACTTCGTTTGCAGTTTTATTCAATTCAGTCTCCGAAATACTTCCATCATCTTTGAACACTGCAAAATTTGATTCAACATCAAGAGTTACCTCCTCTTCCATAAAGTTTGAATCATCACACAAGATGCTTGAACCAAAGCCTAGATAGACAACAGAAGACTCTACAGACAAATAAGTAGAAATGTCCGAATTATTACCATTGTATGAGGCATAATTTAAATCAGGTAAGTATTTCAAATTAGAAATAGTGTTCTGCAGATTACCCAATAGCATAACCCCTAGAGCACATTGACTATAGACAGAGGGAATCGGCTGACCAAAATTTACCATTGAGCTCAAAAGACAATACATAGAATTTGTACCTAATATGAAATCAATGTTATTGATCTCCTCCTGATGGTTTAACAGTTGATTGTCTGCCAAGACATAGCCTTTCTCAATAAACGCAGTTGTAATCCTAGAAAGCTGTGGAAGTTTCAAATTTATATCAATAGATGGTACACAGAGTGCTTCAATCTTGAACCTTTCCTTACCTATCTCTACCTCTACTTCCACAAGCTTAGTTACATACTGCTTACTCGAGTTAAAACCGTTAACAGTCAAATGTACCTTTTCTTTTAACACCTTGAGATTACTAGTATTGGCTACAGCTTCCGTAATAAAATTAGTCTGGCAACCACTGTCTACAAGACACCTAATCTCGACCCGGTTACTTAGGTAACAAGTAAAAGTAGGCAAAATTGACTCTGTACTGGTAGTCCGTAAAGCACCCACTGATAGAATCATGCCACTAGAAACCTCCTCTTTGGGAGCAGATTTACAGTTTTTCCCTTTTTTGGACACTTTTTGACTCTGAGAGGTAACAGGGGTTGCTTCGATTTTATTGGTGGCACCCAGTAAACTCCTTTCTTCATTTCCATTTATACACAGATAGGTAAAATGCCATTTTCCACAATGAAAACATTTCTTTCGCAAAACAAAATTACAAGATTCGGTGGAATGATTGGCTTTAGCGCACTTTAAACATCCTCCAATTTCCTTCAATTTATCAACTTTGGCCTTTGGACTATCATAATACTTACACTTATAGATAGGATGAGAAGAGTCTCTTTCCTTGTCTAAAGCACATAAAGTACACTTAACTGAAGGCCCGTTAGTCTTGCTAAAATTGACATTAGTAGCCAAATTTGTTGTTGAAGATTTGATATTAAAACCTTTAGAATGTTTCTTTGAATGGAAATTCTGGGTAGCTAATGAATATCGTTCTGCTGCCTCAAAAAATTTATCCTTCATTTCATCCAATGAAGGTCTGGTCTTATTTGTTATGATAGTCAACTGATTTTTGAAAGTATCATTCAAACCTTGCCAAAAGAAATAATTCAAAAAGTCATTAGTTTCAATTTTTTGCAACTTAACAGATTCAATACAGTTTTTCATGTGACTAATATAGGAAAATGGATCTGTGCTGTACGTTAATCTCATCTCTGCTATTTGTTTAATAGTATTGAATTTCTGCAGCGAACCAGAAGCCAAAGCTGCTAACAAAAGTTCCTTGGCATCATTATAAGTCTGTTTATCCACTTCAAGTGAACTCAACAAAACGGAAGCACGCCCCGAAACTTGTTGCTTTAACAACAACAACTTATCCCTATCCTTAAGCTGAAAGGAGCCTGTGGTATCCTCAAATTCTGTTAAGAATTTGTTTATATTTTCCCCTTCAGTGCTACTGAAAGTAGGAAGGGGAGCAGTAGGACTCTTAAGCAAACTCCTTGCAGCATCTAAGGTACTAGAAGTGAAAGAGACAGTATCTTCAAGGAAGGCTAACATTTCATTGAGTTTATCAATATAAGATTCACAATTCGCCAATTCCACTGTAAGTTTATCACTACTTTCTTCCTCTTGCCATATCAAGGCTTGAATTTTGCTATCATGGTCCCTCAAGTCATCAAGATACGATTTAAACTTAGCTTTGAGGACATGTTTCTCATAGGTGGTTTTAGTTTGGAGTGAAATCTTATTGTTATAATACTTTGTCACTTGTCCTCGGATATATTTCCGACTATTGATTAAAAGAGACAAATTAGACATGATTACAAACTTTTATTTTTTCTGTAACAAAACCTCAAACAATCTTTCATCAATTTAAACCTCTGGTTATCTAAACAGAAAATCTTTACACTTTAAACCTAGTACAAACTTATTGAAATAGCGTCTAAGTAATTTATAGTGTTCTGTAAGAGGGGCATCAAACCTATTCCTGTTTACATGAAACCTCAGCTCTACTTGCGAGGCAATAAGGCAAGTATTTGGTAGTTTTTCACGAACTAAGATATAAAATGCTCTGCAATTTTCTTTGACTAAGGATAAGTCTATGTCAGCTTTTAAGTCATTACCTCCCAGATATACAATTAAATAGTCAGGATTATAAGATACCAAAGGATCTAAAAGACTAGTATTGTTAAGAAAGATGGAAAATGTGGCACCTCTCCAACCAAAAAATGACACTTCAAATTTCACATTATCAATTTTTATTTCTGATCCCTCAAATCTCCTTTCGAGATCAGAAACATATGAATGTCCAAAGACTGCCAATTTCATAACAACCACAGATCAGTCAATGTCATCCAAAAAAATGTTGACGACAAAAATGAACAGTACAAAATAGAATAAGAAAATTTCAAATACAGAACAAGCCCAAAAACCACTCCTACTCTCATCCAAACCAAGCAACCAAACCGAACTCCTTATTTGCAATCCTGTCACGGTCGCCATCTTGAAAAAAGTTATCTATACAGGAAATTTTAGTAATAAAACTCAAACAAAATAAAACTCTTAAATTTGATTAAAGGTTTCAGAATAGTTTTTTTTTTAAATTTAGGTTAAATATTTCTAAATTTCTTGAAAGGATGTTCGGTTTGGGTAACTATAAAAATCGTTTGAGAGTATCCTTAGGAGGACCGACCTTGTGTCAAAGGGTAACGACAAGGGGGTGAAAGTTTCGGTCCTTCCCAATTTCCCGCAACTTCAAGAGAGCCCTGAAGAAAAACAAACAAACATTCTATTACCCCCTAATAATAATAAACTTAAATAGTAACGACAAGGGGGTAACAACTGCAAAAACCTAAATTAGCATAAACACATCTCGAAAAATAAAATAAAGAATTAGAGTTAAAGGATCCTTCAAAAACTTATATTTATATATATGAACATTACTTCCATGAAGCTGATCCTAGAAATTAGATTTTCGAGATGTTAAAATAAACGAATAGTATCCGAAGATAAAACAAATTTCTTACAAATTATTAAGTAGTTTTTTATGCTTCAATAGGTATATATTTAGTTTAATAAGATATGTTAATATGAATCACTAAATATAACGATTAAATTCAGGACTATTAAGCAAGTTTGCAAATAAGTGTGCCATCATTTCCATTGGTGAAATGATAAGAAGGCTAGGATCACTTTAGAAATAGACACCCATCATTTCGTTGTGACGTACCTTAAAGCCTTATCGGCACCTCGGAAGTTCGGCAATAAATGAAGTATATCCTGTGTCTAAGATGGTAAGAGACATGTCTTCGTTGCTGGCAAGACTTGAGCAGGAGCGGTGATTTGGGCACAGTTCGTTGTAATTAGCCGTCCATTATTAATATAACCGTCGAGCTTGAAAGAAAAGCAACCGGCTCTACGTTGATTCCACCAACCAAACCAACTAACTGACTGGTACGATTTTTCCAAACGGACTCCACTACGACTGTCTCAGCTGCTCAGCGTTTCCTTTCCTCGGAAAACAAAAGAAACAAACAGTAGTAGCTGCCCGTTAACAGTTGTTATACCTTCGAGACTTAAAAGGTGTTTACCGTCACAACGAAAATATAATTACATATTCCCTTTATAAGCTCGAAGTAAACATAGAAAAACTCAATTAAATTTACTAAATTATACTAATGATTACATTATTCAAATTAACAATAATTAAACCAAATATTAAACCTTTAAGAACGCATTATATAAGAACAATGATAAATAGAAGAAAAACATAAGTGATGTAATAATTTTACATCATTTTCAACACCTCTTACCTTACTTCTTACCTCTACCAGCCCTCCTGAACTGCCAGATCAGGCACGGTAGGGTGGAGCACTGTCAACACTTTCCATAAGAGGAAGAAGCAGCTGGAGGTCCTGATCCTATTTTGGTGGCAGACAGAGCTTCTTCAAAGACAATACTGAAGGTGTGGCAGATACCAAAAGTCTTGCTGCAGCCGTCTTCGAAGGGCCTGGGCCCATGACAACAACTGCAGAGTGGATGAGGGAGCCATGGGGAGCCTTCCACCATGGTTGCCTATACAGTACATCCCTCCAAAGAATAGGGACTTCTTCTTGGCCTCCCCATAAAGATTTCATTAATAATTCCATGAGTAATTCTTACACCATAACCACTCCCTGAATTCATAGCTTTGTCAGCCTCATCTGCTTTACTGTCTAAATATTCTCTCCAGTCATTCCTGGCTTTTCTTTTGACCTCACTATCAATACTGGAATACTTAGCATGCTATACCTTGTAATTTTCATTACTTCCTCAAAAATGTTCAACAATTAATTTGTCTTTGTCTCTTTTTTATAATATCACAAGTATCATTTGATATCCATGGCTTTCTCCTTGTAACTACGACTCCCGAGACTTCACTACCAACTGACTGATATATGTTTTTAACATCACACCATTCTTCATTAATTGTCAGCTCTTCGTCTTTCAAAGGCTCTAAGACTGCAAATTGATTCCTACATTCAACTGTAAATGTTTCTGTGTGCTCCTCTTCTAGAAGCTTAGTTGTATCAAATCTAGGTATTCTATCTACCTTTCTGTTGGGTGCTTTCAGTTTTAATTTATAAGTGGCAATGACGTGTTGGTGATCACTACCAATATCTGCACCTCTATAGCTTCCTACATTTCTCAGAGTCCTCCTTTTCTCTTTATTAATGGCTATGTGATCTATTTGATTTTTGTAATTGACACATGGCTGGTGAAGTCCACGTATCTTTGTGGATGTCCTTGTGCTGCAAAGGAATACCTCCAATGACAAGATCTACATGCTATTATTATTATTACTAGCTACGATACAACCTTAGTTGGAAAAGCAGGATGCTATAAGTCCAAGGGCTCCAACAGGAAAAATAGCCCAGAATCTTTTAAGAGGAGTAAAAAACGAAGTGCTAATAACAGGTGTGAACAACTTTATCATGTGCTGCTTAGAGCTGGCTATGTTCTTGGTACGTACCATCCTTGCGTACTTGGAGAGAGATCACCAAAGACTAACTGCTACTTTGCTCAGATGTCTTATTCTTTGGGGGAAGTAGCAGTATTCGGTTGAGGGTACAGTTCTTCCTTAGGTATGAGACCGGATATAACAGAGGTATGCACTGCTTCCTTCTCTCTACTGGGAACGATATGAAAGATCGTCCAGGAAGAGGAAAGAACACTTTCTGTACCACACACTCTCTCCCGTAGGGATGGAAACGTCAGGAGTCACAAATACGCGACTCCTATAGACCAGGCATCCTGGATGTTCTCAGATAAGTCTTCCTTGGTAGGATCTAGAGGAAGAGTATCCTATGTGAATGGTGATCTGTCACACACGTAGGGTTCTTTCTCTTGGGGACCAGCACGTGGGATCTAGCAGATGATACACTCTGAAACATACTGTAGGGATCCTGTGCAATGTAATCAAGTGAACTCTGGGAGTATCTGTCCATACTAGAAGGCGAAGGTACGTTCTCAGAAGGAAGCTTGTGGATGCACACACAGGAGTCCTCTGCATTGAGTTGTAGACTTCTTGGTCTCCAGTGAAGGGAGTCGAGGGAACTCCTACGGCAGCACAGCTTTTTCTCCCACAGTAGAAGTCTTGTGTACTGCACTTGCACATCAATGTCTAAGGCTTGCCAACCTTCTTAGGAATATGTAGTCACTGCCATCACTCGGCCACACAAGTGAGGGAATAAATAGCAAAGAGGAATGCTGTCTAACAGAAACAAGAATGTGGATATTGGCAGGTTTGAACAGACACCTGTCACACAGTTATCAGGAAACCACTACAAATCCCTCATTCCTTCCAAACATTCCTCTCCCACGATGATCTGCCAACACAATTATCTAAGAAGCTCACCTGTACTCTAAAGCAGCTGAAAACAAAGTGAGGGCTCAGTGGCCGGTCAGATGTGAGGGTCTTCCCCACTACCTAGCAATAACTACCTCCACCTCAGTGAAGTTCAAACAGCTGTGACATCCACCTTCCCTGAAAGTATACTTCTGTTGGAGTACGAGGTTTGTATTTGTGTAGGAACAAACAAACACTCTTCATGCATAACATGAGATGGAAACATGAGCTCTAGAAAGTGTAAGGTTTGAATACAGTCACAAGAAGACCTGGTGATACTCACACACTGACGCTGGCCAGAGTAAGGACAGGACACGGCATGACTTGAGAAGCATCTTTTAAGTACTCAGACTTTATAAGGTTCATGATGGCAAGATGTCTAGACTTGGGATGGTCCTCCACGTGACATGTCGAGGTTCAGGTAGGGCAGACTGGGCTGCTAGGTGATCCGAGGTCATTGGCAGCTGCCTCTGTGGTCTGTCATGGCTGGATTTGTCTGTGTTCTCAATAAACATTTTAGTGTCTGTGGCGAATAAAAATACCAATAATTAAAATGTAACAGTAAAAAGGATATACTGGTTCAATGGGATTTATGAATTTGGACCAGATGGCCCAACACAGGGCCCAGGGAGGCTATTCAGCACCTGCAGCATGAAGGGAACGTTATGAGGATGGACAGCAAGAAAGAAGAGAGGAGGGGGGAACACGTAGGTAGGGTAGAAGGAAGAAAAGTGCCCTTTGAGTAATGCATACAGCAGACATATTGTTATATACAGGATACTGTAGTGAGCTGAAAAACTTTGTTTATTAAAGAGAAAATACAACAGAAAATACAGCACCATAATATAGAAATAATGAAAAGCAAAACATTGTTTCTTAAATAGATAATACAACAGAAAATATTACAAATTCTAAAAGTAATTTGTATTTCTCCTGACTACACAAACCTAAGTCCTTTGATAAGAGTCTGCTTTCAGCTCAGCTGGAACTTGGGCTGTTAAAATTCATAACGAGGTACTTACTGGAGGATGGCCAGGAAGCCCCCACCCCTCCAAGTATTATTATTATTACTTGCTAAGCTACAACCCTAGTTGGAAAAGCAGGATGCTGTAAGCCCCAGGGCTCCAACAGGGAAAATAACTTGCTTTTCCAACTTAGATAGTGACAATAATGATAATGATAAGAATAATAATAATTCAATTAAGATATCAAGTAACTTTTATGGTAAATATGATTTAATTGAAGTAGTTTTGGACCAAAGGAAATAAACTAAGAAGCTTTCTATTCTAGCAATTCCATTATTCAAAATGAGCAAAAATTCACAGAAAACAAGTCTGTACAGCAAGCTTCTTGAGAGACTCTAATACCCAGATGGAAAAAACAAGAGGAAGAAATAAGAAACAAAAATAAATATACCAAACAAATTAACTTCTGCTACAATGTAAATTCAGGGACTGTATAGGATAAATAAAATATGGTCCATCTTGAAGTATTATCAAGACTTTTCTTCTTCAAGCTGTGAGCCTCAAAATCAAAAGTAATGCCACAGAGATCATTATATAACTTTAAAGGAAATCAAGTATTTTTGGTACCTATACACCAAAAAGTCTGAAGGCATCAAGGAGATATGCCGATTTAATTAGATCCTACCACGGAAGAATGGCAGGCATAGTAGAGTGTCACGACAGATGGTGTAGGCATGTGGTGAGGAGGGATGGAGAAGGGCTTGGAAGGAACCTCTCAAAGGGGAGAAGATCGAGAGGGAGGCAGGGAATTAGATGACGAGATAAGGTGAAGGAGGATGTGGAGAGAAGAGGTTTGGTGGAAGAAGATGCATTTGAAAGAAGGCACTGGAAAGGGCGCATCAGGCAACCGACCACTTATGATAAGAGGAAGACAGATAATCACATAATTTAATTAGTACCATTATTGACAAGGTTTGCTTGATTTACATAAAGTGAGTATAGGGCCTTGCCTGCAGTTGGGTGTTAAAGAAGAAGAAAGTGATCTCAACAGACGTCTGGACTCTTCCAAGCAAACACACTATTTCACAACAAGAAAATCATAACCTCAAGCAAGTTTGCCTTAAAAGATAAAGATTCAACGTAGCTTCTGACATGCATTCAAACGGTCAAAGTTCCAATAATGGTGGAATAAAGCATTTGAAGCAACATCTGCTGACTTCTTAAGCATAATGAACCTGGATAGGGTCTATTAATTGTCCTAGTTCAACTCAAGTTCAGTTTTCTGCATAACTTATAAAGAAGCTACTCATTGAACATTCAGATGTCATCCAGAAATATCTACTGCAAACATGAGATGGGATACGGATCTAATGTGTAACTCCTGTCAAATGGATCTAAATACAAAAGATATCTGAATTATCCGTCCTCTTTTATAATCCAGAGGAGAAACTCCAAACATGGCCTTAACATCTTGAAGGAGTTAAAAGACTGCGCTCAAACTCTGCTCAGCTGTTATCATTGATTACAACAAAATCAGTGTGAATCATATTCTCCTTTCCATCGCTGTTTTAGTATCAAGAATATCACCTTTTAATCGCTTTCAAAATCCTAATCAATTGTTGTCAATTATGAAAACATTTGGCTGAATTCATGTGCCATAAGGTACCTCTACACTAATGACCCAAAACAATAAAGGAGTAAAGACGTAACTCCTTTGGCAGAGGAAATAATCCCAAACGATACTCAAAAAATGGGGAAGTTTTGACATGGGACAAAAAGGGACAAGGAACGGTTGATCAGGAGAGGTTTAGCCATGGAAATTGCCTCTTCTTGACCTGTAAGAAGGTCAAAGGGGATACAAGAAAAATGTTATTTTCATTAGTAAAATAAATTTTTGAATATACTTACCCGATAATCATGTAGCTGTCAACTCTGTTGTCCGACAGAATTCTATGGAGGGATACGCCAGCTATCACAATACTAGAAGGGGGTGTTCTTACCAGCGCCACCTGTGGCCAGGTACTCAAGTACTTCTTGTTGACACCTCCTCAATTATTCCTCGGTCCCACTGGTTCTCTATGGGGAGGAAGGGAGGGTCAATTAAATCATGATTATCGGGTAAGTATATTCAAAAATTTATTTTACTAATGAAAATAACATTTTCCAATATTAAACTTACCCGATAATCATGTAGCTGATTCACACCCAGGGGGGTGGGTGAAAACCAGTGTACAAGATTAAAGGATAGCTAAGTATCCCATATTTCATATAACAGTTATCTCAAATAACAATGAAATAATAAGTACCTGGTAAGGAAGTCGAATTGAACCGTTACTCTGTCTCTTTTTTAAGTTCGTCTTCCTTACTGAGCGCAGCGTTCCTCTTGGAGGCTGAATCAACCCAAAGGTGCTAAAGTATACAGGGCTGCAACCCATACTAAAGGACCTCATCACAACCTTTAACCTCGGCGCTTCTCAAGAAAGAATTGACCACCCGCCAAATCAACAAGGATGTGGAAGGCTTCTTAGCCGACCGAACAACCCATAAAAAGTATTCAAGAGAAAGGTTAAAAAGTTATGGAATTATGGGAATGTAGTGGCTGAGCCCTCGCCTACTACTGCATTCGTTGCTACGAATGGACCCAGGGTGTAGCAGTACTCGTAAAGAGACTGGACATCTTTGAGATAGAATGATGCGAACACTGACTTGCTTCTCCAATAGGTTGCATCCATAACACTCTGCAGAGAACGGTTCTGTTTGAAGGCCACTGAAGTAGCCACAGCTCTCACTTCATGTGTCCTTACCTTCAGCAAAGCAAGGTCTTCTTCCTTCAGATGAGAATTTGCTTCTCTAATCAGAAGCCTGATGTAGTAAGAAACTGAGTTCTTAGACATTGGTAGAGAAGGCTTCTTGATAGCACACCATAAGGCTTCTGATTGTCCTCGTAATGGTTTTGACCTTCTTAAATAGTACTTAAGAGCTCTAACAGGGCAAAGTACTCTCTCTAGTTCGTTCCCCACCATGTTGGACAGGCTTGGGATCTCGAACGACTTAGGGCAAGGACGGGAAGGAAGCTCGTTTTAGCCAAAAAAACCGAGCCGCAAGGAACATGTAGCCGTTTCAGATGTGAAACCTATGTTCCTGCTGAAGGCGTGGATCTCACTTACTCTTTTACCTGTTGCTAAGCACACGAGGAAAAGAGTTTCTAATGTGAGGTCCTTAAAAGAGGCTGATTGGAACGGTTCAAATCCTGATGACATTAGGAACCTTAGGACCACGTCTAGATTCCAGCCTGGAGTGGACAACCGACGTTCCTTTGAGGTCTCAAAAGACCTAAGGAGGTCCTGTAGATCTTTGTTGGAGGAAAGATCCAAGCCTCTGTGGCGGAAAACCGCTGCCAACATACTTCTGTAACCCTTGATCGTAGGAGCTGATAGGGATTTTACGTTCCTTAGATGTAACAGGAAGTCAGCAATCTGGGTTACAGTGGTACTGGTTGAGGAAAACTGCATTGGCCTTGCACCAGCTTCGGAAGACTTCCCATTAAGACTGATAGACTCTGAGAGTGGATGTCGTCCTTGCTCTGGCAATCGTTCTGGCTGCCTCCTTCGAAAAGCCTCTAGTTCTTGAGAGACTTTCGATAGTCTGAAGGCAGTCAGACGAAGAGCGTGGAGGTTTGGGTGTACCTTCTTTACGTGAGGTTGACGCAGAAGGTCCACTCTAGGAGGAAGAGTCCTGGGAACGTCGACCAGCCATTGCAGTACCTCGGTGAACCCTTCTCTCGCGGGTCAGAGGGGAGCAACCAACGTCAACCGTGTCCCTTTGTGAGAGGCGAACTTCTGAAGTACCCTGTTGACAATCTTGAACGGCGGGAATGCATACAGGTTGAGATGGGACCAATCCAGCAGAAAGGCATCCACGCGAACTGCTGCTGGGTCTGGAATCGGAGAACAATACAAGAGGAGCTTCTTGGTCATCGAGGTAGCGAATAGAACTATGGTTGGCAGACCCCACAGGGCCCAAAGTCTGCTGCAAACATTCTTGTGAAGGGTCCACTCTGTGGGGAAGACCTGACCCTTACGGCTGAGGCGATCTGCCATGACATTCATATCGCCCTGAATGAGCCTCGTTACCAGCGTGAGCTTTCGATCTTTGACCAAATGAGGAGGTCCCTTGCGATCTTGAACAACTTCCTCGAATGAGTCCCTCTCTGCTTGGAGATGTAAGCCAAGGCTGTGGTGTAGTCGGAGTTCACCTCCACCACCTTGTTAAGCTGGAGGGACTTGAAGTTTATCAAGGCCAGATGAACTGCCAACAACTCCTTGCAATAGATGTGAAGTGTCCTTTGCTCCTGATTCCATGTTCCCGAGCATTCCTGTCCGTCCAGTGTCGCACCCCAGCCCGTGTCCGATGCGTCCGAGAAGAGACGGTGGTCGGGGGTCTGAACAGCCAAAGGTAGACCTTCCTTGAGAAGAATGCTGTTCTTCCACCACGTTAGAGTAGACCTCATCTCTTCGGAAACAGGAACTGAGCCCGTCTCTAGCGTCATGTCCTTTATCCAGTGAGCAGCTAGATGATACTGAAGGGGGCGGAGGTGGAGTCTCCCTAACTCGATGAACAGGGCCAGCGATGAAAGTGTCCCTGTTAGACTCATCCCCTGCCTGACTAAGCATCGGTTCCTTCTCAGCATGCTCTGGATGCATTCTAGGGCTTGGAAGATCCTTGGGGCCGACGGACAAGTCCGAAAAGCTCGACTCTGAAGATCCATACCCAAGGAAACAATGGTCTGGGATGGAACGAGCTGAGACTCCTCAAAATTGACCAGGAGGCCCAGTTCCTTGGTCAGATCCATAGTCCATTTGAAAATCTCCAGACAGCGACGACTTGTGGGAGCTCTTAAAAGCCAGTCGTCTGACGGAGCCGGACACAAGATCATGATACTGCTGCACAGTCTGTAAACTGACAATCATGGGCAAGCGAGGAAGTACAGTGACAACCCGAATCTGTCTAGACTATCTGGGTCGTACAGACAACTCCTTAACGGGTTGCTGAGGTTGCCGCACTGCGTCACAACAAGTCCCTTCTGTTGGTTGTTGAACGTCTTCCCCGTGACACATTGACTCCGTAAACAAAAATCCTCTAACAAGGACTAAGCTTGGACTGCATGTCATGCAACACAGCTCAAGGTCTATGGGAGCAGGTGTGGTAACAGACGGGATTAGCGGCTGAAGTGGAACCATTACCTTCCCTGTAAGCATGTTATGCTTAAATAAAAGTCCATAAGAGGTTATGCAGCTAAAGGCTCCCTCCAAATGACAGAGTCCTCAAGGGAATATCAGAAGGAGGGAGAAAAGAACTTTCTCATCTACAGGGACCTTATCCTAGAAAAGCTAAGTTCTCTGAGTGAGGGTTCACTGGTGCAAAAGCAGCAGACTAGAAGGCAACGTTATGAAACTGCTTGACAGTCTAGTGAGTTGGCAACAACCCAAGATATGTTGAGAAGCATGCGGTAAGGTATGCAGAGCATGATGAATGCAGAGTATGCTGTATGCAGAGCATGCTGTAAGTAGAGCATGTTGTATGCAGAGCATGCTGAATGCAGAGCATGCTGTATGCAGAGCATGTTGTATGCAGAGCATGCTGAATGCAGAGCATGCTGAATGCTGAGCATGTAGTAAGCAGAGCCTGCTGTAAGCAGAGCCTGCTGTAAGGAAAGCAGAGCGTGTGCATGGCGTTTAACATTTCTCAGAAATTCCATGACCAGTGCTAGAGTGCTTTATGCATGCTTGCATGGGGTTTAAAAATCAACATAATGTTTACCTTATATTCATAACTCATGATTCATATTTTTGCCATGGTTTGAAAATGGAGGTAAGGTATGCTGAACAGCAGAGTCAGAACGAGCTGGAACAACAACAGTGGAAGGTGCAGAAAGTTCCTGTTCCTGTGGTATGAGTGGAGCGTGAAGAGACCGAGGTTGCGCAGAACAAGGTAAAGTTCCCGCAAGCAGAGGTGTCTGAGGCGCAGGATCAGGGTGCACGGGTTGAGCTCGGTGCAGCAGCTGAGGAGACTGACTCACAGGTGGAAGAGGTTGTACCTCCACCGAGAGTTGCACCACCGGTGGAGCAGCCAGGGGAGGAGGAGGAAGAGTGGGGTAATCCTCCTGATCCCAAACCGAAGGTTGCCTTAAAGAAGGCTGAGGCTGAACAACACTGGGAACAGCGAACACAGAAAGAGGTTCAACATCGTACGCCTGGCAGATGGTGCTGCGACTGGGTGCAGCGAGTGCAGGCGGGTTGAGCACAGGCTGAACGGGTGCAGGGGAGGTGCAACACTCTCAGCCCGACACTCACACAACAGGTCCGAAAGCTGTGCTTGCATGGACTGTAGTAGAGTCCACAACATCGTACGCCTGGCAGATGGTGCTGCGACTGGGTGCAGCGAGTGCAGGCGGGTTGAGCACAGGCTGAAAGGGTGCAGGTGGAGGTGCAACACTCTCAGCCCGACACTCACGCAACAGGTCCGAAAGCTGTGCTTGCATGGACTGTAGTAGAGTCCACAACATCGTACGCCTGGCAGATGGTGTTGCGACTGGGTGCAGCGAGTGCAGGCGGGTGCAGCACAGGCTGAACGGGTGCAGCCGGTTGGTGCACCACCGGTGCAGGCGGGTGCAGCACAGGCTGAACGGGTGCAGGCGGTTGGTGCACCACCGGTGCAGGAGGAGGAGGAGGTGCAACACTCTCAGCACGACACTCACGCATCAGGTGCATCCGGGTTGTTGAACTTTACTTCGTACGTCTGGCATAGGTCTGGACTTTACGTTTAAGAGGTCTTGAGACCTGAGACCAGCGTAACTCTGCCTTTATTTTCTCCTCTAAATCTCTTCTGCAGACGAGCAAAATAAGGGCTCAATCGTCTGCGGGTGGGAGTGACGGTCTCGGTAAGACACGCCCACAACCACCGAGGATACTTCTGTGCGCCGATCAAGGCCTGCCGAACCCTTATGCCCTTCGACATTGCTTCTCCCCTGGGCTTGGGAGCTTGCAAGAGGTCCCGGACTGGGAGGACGACTGGCGCGCACAAAAGTACCCTCACGCATAACACTGACATACTTTGCGCTAATCACTTATCACTTTGATTTCTGTTTGCACTTATTTCACTGAACTCGAAACTTTAAGTGGTTTGTACCTGAAACACGCAATTCTATCCTTCTCAAAAGTTAGTAATTGCGAAAACAGAATTACAATGTAACAGAAAAATCTAATGAAAGAAAATTCAGTGGCTGGAAAGAGACTAAACACTAGATCACTCTAGAAACGTTTACCTTCTTCCCCTAAAGAGACTAGGGATAAGAGCAAAACGATAACGACGTTACTCGTACGCCTGGCAGGCTTGAGGGAAACGTTTATCCTCTTTCTCCCTCCGTCTCTATCTCTCTCTCTCTCTCTCTCTTGACTTAGAACCTGAGAGAAGAGCCCAATCATATATATCGTTAAAACATATTATTGTTAAAGGAAAAAACTGAAATATTTCCCAAAAAGAAAAGTTCCTTTATTAGGATCAAAACCATTAAGTTAAGAAAGAATGAACAAAACGCTAGACACGGTTACTCTTACTGCAATGTGAAACCGTGAACATTCTTTCTCTATCGTAACGATAGAGTGCAAGTTGAAACGTTCTGAACGTCAACAACTGCCGAGACAAACAAAACGTTAGTTCAACTTTGAAAAAGTACGAGACTATCAAAGAAATTCTTTCAAATACCTTAAAATAGCATAATATGTTAACACGTAAAACCGAAATGACGGGCTCACGATAATTAACTTCGGTACCAAGAAAAGACCGCCTACTATTAGGAAGGTCGAATATAAACAAATATAAAAATTAATTTTAATAAGTTTATAATAAAAGGAAGTTAATCGAAGAGGCCTATAAGAGGCGGAGAGATATAAAATAAATCTATAACTTTTGTTAAGCAAAATTAAGAAAGAGAGTCTATACTCTCTTAGACACCAACACTTCCGTCTAAGGGAAGGGTCGGCCATTGAAAGGTGAACGAGAGTTCATACTCTCTTCGTCACCAAAATTAATCAAATTAATTCCAAAAGCTAACTAAGCTAAAATAGAAGTTTCCAGTAAAGCGATAGCCGAAATCAAAGAGAAATACTTCACCAAAGTCGTGAAAATACTCCAAGAACATAAGCGTATCCCAGAACGTCTTGTCAGAAGCACGACAGAGGAATAATTGAGGAGGTGTCAACAAGAAGTACTTGAGTACCTGGCCACAGGTGGCGCTGGTAAGAACACCCCCTTCTAGTATTGTGATAGCTGGCGTATCCCTCCATAGAATTCTGTCGGACAACAGAGTTGACAGCTACATGATTATCGGGTAAGTTTAATATTGGAAACCTAACAATGATATGAGTTTGGGAGAATCAAAGAGAGAGGAGGGAACTCGTTTCACATGTAATCCACATTCAAAAAAATAATCTTGACTGGTCTAGTGTTATGGAAAATAAATAAAAGATGGATCTTAAAATATTTCCCTTCAAATTACAACCACCAGGAAAACTGATAATGTGTAAGTGACGAGTGATCGTCCTAATGATGCACTCTCTATAAGATTACAATGAGACACTTTTGATACAGAGTCTGAGCACAGCACAGGAACTTTGTCTGGTTTACTTATTTTGGAATCTTGAAGGGAATTCGAAAGTTATGTTGTGGTTTTCTATGAGGGACAAAATGATTGCTTTAAAGTTTTTGAAGTATAGAAAATAACTTTGATATAATCTTCTAGTTCACAAATTTCTGGATCACCATCACTTAAGCCTCGTTTACAAGCATTCATCAGGAAATAACCTGTTTACTAATGGTATGAAGTTTTACCAGACACAAAAAGAGAAAGAAGGATAGCAAGAGCCATGGCTAAAACAAAGGACACTGCCACTCACAAAAACATCCTTGCATATACGGTACCGGTAGTCATGAAAAAAAGGGGCGAACATACAGAAGTTGCATCCATAAGAACTACGCGTGTCCCAAGAAGTCCCCTTCTTGAAATAGATACTCCATCATACAGCACTTTACTATTAGACCATTAAGATAATTGGTCTGTAGAGTTAGACATAATGCTTTCTCTCATCCCTCCCTTCAATTCTAAGCAATTTCAACTCGGGTCTTCTGATCTACTGAAGCTTTCCGTTGGTCGCCCCCAACACTTTCCAGCTTAATCCTTCTTTACTTCTTTCGTCATATGTCCATTTCAAACTCTGAACATCCACGAAATAAAAAAGAATGGCCACGTGTGGGGAGGAAAAGTCAGATCTCGAAGAACTATGGTAAAGCACAAATAGAAATAATACATACGTCATTGAAATCTCATTGACCGAGACGATTTGAAAATCGTTTAAGTCAATGAAATGGTTCAAATGGAATAAAGTGGCTTAGAACCAATATAACGGCTCAGAACGCAGGGCAGAAAAGGGGCATTAGATTGCAGAGAATGGAGAGAACTCATTCACTTCAATCCCATAGACTTTATAAACCAGACATCTGAAAAAACTCTGATAAGAATTAAATACCTTTTCCATGTACCACAAGACTTGTGAAGGGGTAAATGTACTTTAAATGCTGCTGCAACTTTTCATTGGAGCTTCTCTTCAAATAGACCTTTCCAAGATGCACCTCGTACACTTCTTCCCCCTCACTGATGCAGCCACCTCCCATCTGACCCGTGGCGACGAAAGGCATCATGCTAGGAGCTTCGCGTTTGGCGTCGTACATCTTCAATGTCATGGCAAAAGGTCCTGAAATTGTCAAAAGGAATTTCAGCACGTAATACAGTACAGCAATTCAGTAACATACAATCTATAAAATATAGTAACGTATCAAAACACATACAAAACTAAAGAACTGTATTAGCATAATGCATATCAATATCTTCAGAGATAGCATTTTTAAGAAATTTTTTTTTTTTCAAGTACAAACTTTTCATTTGTCAATACCTCAGCCTATTCTTATGTCCAATTCAATTTCAGACATTCCCTCTTTCAGTACACCACATTCTCCTGTCCTCTTGGTGAGGGTAGAAGAGACTCTTTAGCTATGGTAAGCAGCTCTTCTAGGAGAAGAACACTCCAAAATCATACCATTGTTCTCTAGTCTTGGGTAGTACCATAGCCTCTGTACCATAGCCTTCCACAGTCTTGGATTGGAGTTTTCTTGCTTGAGGGTACACTCAGGCATACTGTTCTATCTTATTTCTCTTCCTCTTTTTTTTCAGTTTTTATGGTTTAGATATGAAAGATATAATTCAATGTTGTTACTGTTCATGAAATACTTAATTCTACTTGTTCATTAATTCTCTTGTAGTTTGTTAATTTCCTTTCCTCACTGAGCTATTTTTCCTTGTAGGAGCACTTGGGCTCATAGCATCTTGCTTTTCCAACCAGGTTTATAGCTTAGCTTGTAATAATAATAACAACAACAGTTGTTGCACGTATTTTCTTTGCACTTCAACCAGATCATTCATGAAGATCATATTAGACTGTGCTCGCTCTCTCTCTCTCTCTCTCTCTCTCTCTCTCTCTCTCTCTCTCTCTCTATCCGGAAAACACAGCATGAACTGTCACATTAAGCGCGTCTCTCTCTCTCTCTCTCTCTCTCTCTCTCTCCGGAAAACACAGCATGAACTGTCACATTAAGCGCGTCTCTCTCTCTCTCTCTCTCTCTCTCTCTCTCTCTCTCTCTCCGGAAAACACAGCATGAACTGTCACATTAAGCGCGCTAACAATGTCAAATGGGTTTTCTTTCGCAATACATGGCTACAACTGGTACAGCAAATAGGGAGGGGAGGGGAGGGGAGGGGAGGGGAAGGGGCAGGGGGAAGCCCCACCCCTCTGACAGGTAGAGCAACCTCCCCTTTGACCTTCGGCCTGGGTGCTTGTGGGGGGGGGGGGGGGGGGGGGGGGTTTGAGGCAGCTCATGAAACTTCAAGGTCTCCGATTTGTAAAGTTAAGAAAGAATACAAATTACTTTAAAATTTGTGATTTGTTCCTACATGTAACACAAACCATCAATCTTTTTTATCAATATCATTACTAGCTAAGCTACAACCCTAGTTGGAAAAGCTGGATACTATAAGCCCTAGGAAAAATAGCCCAGCGAGGAAAAGAAAGAAAGAAATGGATAGAATCATGTGTCTGAGTGTACCCTCGAATAAGAGAACTCTAACCCAAGACAGTGGAAGACCATGGTACAGAGGCTATGGCCCTACCCAAGACTAGAGAACAATGGTTTGATTTTGGAGTGTCCTTCTCCTAGCGGAGCTGCTTTATCATTGCTAGTCTCTCTTCTACCTTTACCAAGAGCAAAGTAGCCACTGAACAATTACTGTACAGTGCAGTAGTTAACACCTTGAGTAAAGGAAAAATTTTCAGTTATCTTTGTGTTGTTTGGTGTGTGAAGGAGAATGTGTAAGGAATAGGACAGACTATTTGATGAGTGTAAGGACTGTTTTAAGTGCTACAAACCATTCTTTAGTCTAGAGAATGAGATGGAAATCCATATTTTCTGTGCATTCGGAATGTATGGCAGACAAGGGCTCCAGTATTTTGAACGTTTTACATGACAATAACCAGCGAAAACTAAGAAGTTTTAAACATATCATCATCAATGACATAAAACATACGAAGAACTACGGTCTCTTTCAGGAAGTGGGAAACTGTTTCTCCCGATAAAGTCTTCTTTTCGGACTCGTCAGGGGGTTGGACAATCAGAGAAGTCTGACTCAAGGGCGAGATATTAGCCGGATACTCAAGATCACACCTTCAAGGATTTAAGTCCAAAGGTGCGCCACAGCGTCATCACTGAGAACAAACGCCTTGTCCAAGAGTTAAAGAGAGAAAATCTTAAAGAGCAAGTCTGAAGAGAAGCCAATGCCCAATAGCACGTTTGTGTTCTTCAGCGGCAGGGAATCAAAGTGACTGTGTTGTTTGCGGGCAGAAAGGGGGGCTTTCCCACCACTAGCGAGTATCTACCGGCTACTGCCAACAATTCATTGTAAAAGTTTTTAACTGTTAAGTTCCAGCTATGCTTTAATCAATCTCTAATAAAGAACGAAGGTTTGTAAATGTGTAGGAACATCTATGCATTTCAAACGGTCGTCCTTATAAAAAAAAACATTCAAAACGCCATGTACGTACCAGCCTAATTGTATAATTAAATCCCTTTTTTAAACTTTGTAGTCCCTGACAGTGATCATCATAAAAAACCAGTCACCGTTGTCACAACTGCTTAACAATGATGAAAGACGGTCTAAACACTGGAGCTTTAGTTTGCCTGGACTTCCGGATGCATAGAAAACGTGACTTTAAATCCTATTTTCTATGGAGTCGTTTGTAGCAGTGTTCATCGTATTGAAAATAAACTCCTTACTTGATTGAGATAAGGATTTATTGGTTAGTTGCACTGACATAACCATTTCCTCATTGCTCCTATGTTCTGGCAAGCAGAACATGTGGGATGGAATTTGGGCATTAATTTTCAATTATAAAAACTTAAGATTTGATTACTTCGATTATTATAACTTGGCAATTCATAGTTATGGGTTGAAATTTACTAAAAGTCGTTTTGGGAAAAAAATTTTTAATATAAATATAAAATAAAACCTAAATGTTCTATAACTTAGTGAATTAAACACTTTTCTTTATTAAATTATATATCTAAATTAACAGTGGATGCCGACAGTAGGCCATGGGATTCAAAATGCTGTATTTAGAGACATCTATTATATTATGCAAGTTCCGGAGCCTTTGTATATGAGAGGCCAGTTCCTCACACGTTCATTAAAGATGGACGTCAACTAACCTAAACTTTCCCCCCTAACCTAACTCACAAACCATGTCTCCTTACCTACTTACCTAATGGGGGGGGGAGGTGGACTGACGCCCCCTATGCCCCCCACCCCCCTTACACTGCCATACTCTAAGGTAAACATAATAATACATACAGGTGGCCGCTTTCATACATACACCCCCAAGTTCCAATGTCCTAATTGATATTGTACTAAACTATAATAAAACTAACGGGACAAACTACGCAATTTAAATTACAATTGTGAAAATTGAATTTTGGAGTATATTGTGAATTCACAACCTAAATTCAATTATTTACACCTTCACATTGCATGAAATAATCAAGCACAAGTCATAACTAAGCAAAGGTGATGTTGAGGACCAATGGACACCACAAATCCAATCTTGCTTGGGGTCACCTTAGGGGCTTCAGCCGGTCCTGTCATAAAATGAACTTGTACATTAGAAAACGTAATTATGTAACTATAAACATCAATAAAGGGATTCATTTGTAATATAAACTTACTTTTGTAGATAATAAAGGAGGAAATAACGAAGAATTGACGAAAATCGAAGAATTAATTTGCCGGCGATTTGAGCAGGCCGCCATGTTTGTTTACATACATCATCAGCTGATTGAACTTTGAAGAAAATTAAAAGTTGTCGTACAATGTCAAAACTAATATACGAAACTCGGTATAGAATTGCTTTTTAATTATAATAATCCTTTTATAAAATGTAAAATATGCATATTCTATTAATTTCTCATCAATGAAATATGATATTTTGTTATTTAGGATTTTGAAACTATTTATCTTACGTCTGACAACAAATTCTTGTTATCGTACAAATGTCAAAACTAATAAACGAAACTTGGTATAGAAATACTTTTCAATGATAATAATTCTAATATAAAATGTAAAATATACACATTCTATTAATTTTGCATCAATAAAATTTTATATTGTGTTATTTGGAATTTTGAAACTATTAGTTATCGTACGTTTGACAATGAACTTTTGACATTTCGATTCTCTTAAAGAAAACGTTTTATGGTAAACTTCGGTAGATTTTATTGGACCTTTGTCAATATTTATATTTCATTTTAATTAAACTAAACTTTTCATGATACTTTATCGAATATAATACCATGAATTAATGACTCTGTGCATTTCTAGGCCTATGTTTAGCTAAATAAACCCATAGATTTCATGATTGTAAAATTGTGTAATGTATTTAAGTGATTAATGGTGTAAAAAAACGAGGCTTAAAAGGCAAATAAAAGTAAACTTATACTGTATGGCTAATAAAAATTTTCAATCATAGTTATATCCAATTATTCCATATAAGATCAGGAATCAAACTCCTATAGATATATTTCGAAAATATCCTTTATTTTAAATGTGCTTGAATACGTAATTCTTGAACAGCTAATTAGCCACTTAGAAGAAATAGAAGCATTATCGAACAGCTAGTTAGCACATAATTAATTCTACGGAGACAGCAATTTTCTCTGTTGTAAAAGATCTGCTAGATATGATAGATGAGAACAAAAGTAGTATTTTGATATTACTCGATTTTAGTGTTACTTTTGATATAATTGTGCATGAATTGCTGCTTAATTATTCAAGACCAATCGTTTTGGGTATCTAAAAGACTACCTGGTTTACAGAAACTACTCTGTACGAATTGGAAACAGAGGGGTACCTCAGGGAAGTGTACCAGGCCCTATCTTATTTTGGGTCTATACTAAAGGTCTATAAAAGTAACTAATATTTATAAAGTGATGTTTAAACTATTTGCGGATGATACACAAATTTACTTCTCCATAAATGACATAGACGATACCGTTGAAACTTCAAACCAAATTCTTATTAGTTTATGGAATGGATAAGTTAAAAAACTAAAATTAAAGGAAAATTAAAATAAGTTTATGGTGATTGGGAGGTAAAAAAAGCTAAAGAAACTTGGGAGACATCCAAATATAAATTGTAGGTAGCAGGTTTGTCAGGGCACCAGCCACCCGTTGAGATATTACCGCTAGAGAGTTATTGGGTCTTTTGACTAACCGGACATTACTACATTAGATTCATCTCTCTGGTTACGGCTTATTTTTCTTTGCTAGCACATACACCGGATAGTCTGCCTCATTCTTTCCATATTCTTCTCTGTCCTCATACATCTGACAACACTGAGATTACCAAACATGTATACTATGATCAGCGCCCAAGCACCCTCTCCACCCAAGCTAGGAACAAGGAGAACCAGGCAATGGCTATTGATGACTCAGCAGCTAGACCTATACGCTCCCCAAAACCCCATCCTTAGCTCACAAGGATGGTAAGGTTGCAACGACCAAAGGAACTAACAAGTTTGAGTGGGACTCGAACCCCAGTCTGGCGTTCACCAGTCAGGGACGTTACCGCATCGGCCACCACAACATGACAATGACAATGCCTTAGCAGGACAATTCCCCAGCGACTGACCATATGTACAGCACATATGATCAGCGCCAAAGTCCCCTCTCCATAAACTAGGACCAGGAAGGGCCAGGCAATGGCTGCTGATGACACAGCAGGTACGCCTAGAGTGATAAGAAAAAACTCCCACCATCACCAATCTCTCTCGTTATCATTGTTTTGTTTTAGCACTCTAATATCTTCCAATTTTACCATCTTCATGTCCTCTAATGCTATATATTAGCAGTGTCTTTCCTCTTTCCAAAAGAGAGAGAGAGAGAGAGAGAGAGAGAGAGAGAGAGAGAATAACGCCAAGTATATGATGAAACATGTAAGACCACTTTACTAAAGTGTGTTTACAATAATTCGGATTTACGTACGAGAGAGAGAGAGAGAGAGAGAGAGAGAGAGAGAGAGAGAATAACGCCAAGTATATGATGAAACATGTAAGACCACTTTACTAAAGTGTGTTTACAATAATTCGGATTTACGTACGAGAGAGAGAGAGAGAGAGAGAGAGAGGAGAGAGAGAGAGAGTGTGTGTGTGTTGGGTCTCGTTGTTGCTGCAGCTAACAAGGAAACGGCTAATTGTATTCAGTTAAGGTTCATTGAAATCAAGGAAAAATTGCTTCCATTCTAAAGGAAGTACGGTACATCACTGAACAGTGTGTACATATTTGTATGTGTGTAGATAGATAGATAGATAGATAGATAGATAGATATTTCCATTGACCACAATACAAAATAATCTGAATTTTACAAAAGAATATTTGGTCCAAATTACAAAATTAAATACAATAGATTTTGTACCATCTCTTATGCATACTAAATTAATTTCAATTACACATATATTGTACTAAAACTAAAAACAAAACCAATTTAACTATACGCCATCAACAAGTTCCTGTAATTACAAATTTACACATTATAATAATGTTACATCCAATACAAAGAAAGAAGCTCATGTACAATTTTGCATACTACATCATAATCAGTTCTGGTTACTAGCAAGTCCAAAGCTGTGGTAACGTTATACGTCTGCCTGATCTGTAACGAAAGTTCACAATTTTCAATGACATTAGTCTCCGTCTGGACTCCACCGCATGAACACAACCTCTCATCCATTGGCAGACGGCCTCTGCCTCTTCTGTTCCACCGACCTGTCTCAACTACCAATGAATGAGCACTTGACCGCATTCTTGTCCATGATACACGTTCTATTTCATTAAGTCTTAATCGGTTTGTATAAATGTCATGAACGACTAAATCTGGGTTAACAGTTTTATAGGATACAATCCTACTGGAATTGGAGTTCACATTTTCCTTCCTCGATATCATCAGTCTTATCAGAGATAAGATTTCGTATATACCTCCAAACAGAGTCATTATAGCTCATCACTATTCGCCTGGCATGAATTAAAGGGTCCTCCTTCATATTATTCCTTTCAAGCACAATCTTTTTCAAGAATTTCCTTTGCCTCGATTTCATTAATGCCCTCATCGGCGGAAGTCCCAGTTCTACCATACATAAGTCATTATTAGTAGTTTTCCTGACCCCCAAAAGTTGTTTAATACACCATTTATATTGCTTTTCGATGGGTTTAATATCACCATTTAGCCATGACTCACATGAATATAGTATAGTTGACATAATAGCTGTAGAATGATTTCAAACACACAATATTCAGTGTCAAAGCAGAAATATACTTTACATATATTGAAGGCCGTAGAAGGCCGCACTTGATGGTCCAGAAGGCCATATGTGGCCTTGAGGCCGCAGGTTCCCCATCCCTGTAGGTCGCTTACAGCAAACCAACCTAGTATGGGTGGCCCTGACTAGTACAGCTTTGCTGATCATGGCGATACACAAACTCTTTCATCACGTTTAGGTATCCCCACTCAGAAAGGTATATATATATATATATATATATAAGTGATTAAAGTACATAGACATATGCCGATGAAATTTTGATCATATTTATCAAGAATTTCTATGATCAGGAATAAATGACTTTTTTTCAAAAAATTGTATTATAATAAATACAAAATTTAATAGAGAGGTCAGATTGCTACTCTGGACTGCAGGGGAGAGGAGAGGC
Source organism: Palaemon carinicauda (assembly GCF_036898095.1). NCBI lineage: Eukaryota > Metazoa > Arthropoda > Malacostraca > Decapoda > Palaemonidae > Palaemon > Palaemon carinicauda. Next base: position 9,277 of record NW_027169788.1, on the reverse strand, counting down.
CATCCTGTACCTATATACACTATTTGGATGTCCCCGATTTCCCCAGCAGCAACCCCTAAACAACAGCCCCTCCTTTCCCCATCCCTTCCCCACCTCCAGGGGCACCTTGGCTCAATACGTAGTATGAATTTGCAAGTGACATTTCGTTCTTATTTTGTGCTGCATTCTCTCTCTCTCTCTCTCTCTCTCTCTCTCTCTCTCTCTCTCTCTCGATAATGCAGCGACTATTTAATGTGCTGCCAGCTCATCTAAGAAACATATCAGGAGTGTGCGTAGATGTGTTTAAGAATAAGCTCGATAAATACCTAAGATGCATCCCAGACCATCCAAGACTGGAAGATGCAAAATACACCGGAAGATGCATTAGCAACTCTCTGGTGGATATACGAGGTGCCTCACACGGAGGGACCTGGGGGAACCCAAACATTGAATAAGGCAATAAGGCAATAATGCTCTCATATTATATATATATATATATATATATATACTAAGGTCTACATTACAGCTCTACTCTCTGACTTGTTTAACAACTTGTGATTCTCGAGTGAGAATATGTAAACAAAACTCGTACACATACATACAAAAACTACTGCAATACAAAAGTAAGAAGAATCCCATCCTAACTTTAGGGCAATTAATGAATGATTAAATCCTTCATAACATTCGCTACTACACTTTTAAACTATGTCCAAACACGTTCTATCAATGCTATACTGTGCAACATTACTCTTCATATCCGTAGCCCATATAGTATTACAGTACAAAATACATAACAGTGCCCATGAATGAATTCAGTGTGTTTGAAGTCGAAGCTATCATTAAAAAACTCAAGAGATGGAAAGCCCCTGGGTGCGATGGAATAACTGCTGATATGATATTGGCTGAAAATGAAGTGACACAGAGACTACTTATGAGATTATTTTACAGAATGTGGCAGGAATGTGTGATGAATGGGAGCTAGGATTGTTGGTGAAAATAGCAGAGGCATCACACTTAAGTCAGTTGCCATGAAACTATTTAATATGCTCATTCTACAGAGGCTAGAGAGAAAGATTGACCAAGAGCTGAAAGATGAACAAGCGGGATTTACAAAAAGGTAGAAGTTGTACTGACCAAATTTTCATTTTATGACATGTTGTACAGCAATGTGTAGAACATAAGAATCCATTGTCGATGGCATTTTTGAACTATGAAAAAGCCTTTGATAGTGTGCATCGGCCAATTTTGTGGAGAGTCCTTCATTATTATGGAGTTCCTCTTAAATATGTAAATTTGATGAAGCATAGTAAGTGCAAAATTAATGTTAGTGGAGTCCTATCAATTGAATTTCCAGTAGACAGTGGATTACTCCAAGGGAATGTGTTGTTACCTGTGTTGTTTATCCTCCTTATGGATTTTGTAATGCATAAAACAGTTGGAGATGGTGGAGAAGGATTGGACTGGATTAGTAATAGGAAATTGGCTCAACTAGAGTATGCTGATGACGCTATCCTTATCAGCAGAACACCAATCGTCCTCTCCTACTTCAAGCTTCATAGATTTCACCTATGTAAGTCTGGGTCTTCCAACTCTTTTAGTGCCTTGTGGAGCCCAGTTGAAAGTTTGGTGAACTAATCTCTCTTGGGGAGTGCGAAGAGCATGACCAAACTATTTCCATCAACCCCTCAACATGATATCATCCACATTTGGCAGTCGAGTAATGCCATCAAAAGGGGATTTCTATATTCTACTCATAGATTTAGTAGGTTTGAGAAAAAAGCCCTCAGAGGGATATTGGGAGTTAATCGGAAGGACAGGATTAGAAATGAAAGTATAAGAGAGATTACTTGTGTGCCATATGCGGATGAGATAATATTCAGGGGTAGATGGAGATGTTTTGGGAATGCTCTTCTCACTCTCCAAGAGAGATTAGTTCACCAAACATTCAGCTGGGCTCCACAAGTCACTAGAAGAGTTAGAAGACCCTGGCCTACATGGCTGAGGACTATGAAGCGCGATGTAGATGATGAATGGAGAAGTATTGAATTGAAACCTCAAGAGAGAGACGACTGACGAAATCTAACTGAGGCCCTTTGCGTTAATAGGCGTAGGAGGAGATGATGATGATGATGATGATGCATATATATGTATAAATATGCATATGTATACAGTATATATGAATATAAGTAGATATTTACATACATGTGTGTATAGAGTATGTATGTATGTATATATATATATATATATATATACGTATGTATATATATATATATATATACATTATATATATATTGTAAATCCGTGTATACACGCATGTATGTATGTATATGTATATATATATATATATATACATATACATACATACATGCGTATATATGCAGATTTACACTGTTATATGTATGTATATATATATATATATATATGTGAAGAGAGAGAGAGAGAGAGAGAGAGAGAGAGAGAGAGAGACAGAGAGAGAGAGAGAAGCGGCATAAACTAGGAACGAAAATGACAGATAGGTGGGGAAAGGGGAGGGGGTGCGGGAGTGAGAGTTCTCGAGTCGGCCTTGGTTCTCGGCGGGTGGGGGGGGGGGAATCAGGGATATCCAATTGGTATTTAAGGTCCAGGATAAGCTCATCCCCGCAGTCCTCCCGAATCACAAGCACTCTTGTGGTGGTGTCCTTCAGATCTACTCTGCGTCCTCCGTCGTCTCCTTCTGCAGGACCCAAGACATTGTTGTGAGTTGGACTTGGTCTCTTTGATAGTCAGTCATTCTCTGGGGACTGAGATGTTTCTATTGCCAGCTCGCCTTTCATGAGTTGATGAGAACAAAACTTTAGAAAAGACCCATTTCTAAAAGTGAAATATTCTTTCATACAATTTGTACAGATATTAATATGGGGGCATTACTGTTTCTAATAATTACAGTGAGTTATATTTGAAATTACTCCTTTCTTTTATATGTCTACTGAGAAATGGTCTCGAAGCTGTTTCAGAATGACGTTAAGAGTGTTCACAGTTTTACCTGACTGAACTGTGATCAATCTCTTTTCAGACCACATGTCTTTCAATATAAGAAGAGAAGGAGAGTTGAACAAGTACTGATTACAGTCTAAAACTAATATATATATATAATTAATCAGTCTCTCTCTCTCTCTCTCTCTCTCTCTCTCTCTCTCTCTCTCTACAGGTCGTCATTGAAAAGCTCTCCCTCAGCCATGTTCCAGAGAATATTGTTCCTGGTGGCAGTTTCAGCTGCCTTTCCACGATGTTTTCCACCTCTAAGTAAGTAAACAAAGAGGTTGAAAGAGCTTTGTGAAATTGTGCTGTGTCTGAGTTCTCATTTCTGAAGTTGTTTACTGATGTTTGCTTTGCTCATTTAGTTTATGTTAAATTTTCCTTTCCTTTCAGTTTCACCGTGTGACCCAATTACTGAGAAACTACAAAGGGCGCTTAGTCCCAAGGATCCACACACGTTCCCCATTATCTCCAATGTCGATTATATTCATTACGGAGACATGTAAGCTATGAATAACAAAAGAGGACGTGAATTCAACATTAAAAACATTTTGTGACATTTTATTACGAAGTGAGCATTGTCATTTCTTCTAACCTGAAGTTGATTTTTTATTTTTCTTTCAGGTACAAATTTGACATCTTTAACCTGACATTACAAGGCTTTTCCAATTTTAGCTGCAACTTCTTCTATGATTTTGATCCAGACTCCGTGGTAAGGAAGCATTATAAAATCTTCGTACTTTGTTACCTAATTATGTGTTATTCTGAAGACAACTAAACAAAACAATTAATTGTTTGTGGCTCGTTTGATTTTGTATATCGTTTCTTTAACAAGAAGAAATGATTCATTTGTCTTCTTCCTAATTCTCATCTACTTCTAATTAATTAATACCACACGAATTCTCTGTCTCTATGAATAATTCTTGATCTTTATAGGCAACACTGATCTTCGAAGGACCATATTTGAAATTCGATACCGATGATGTCGTAATACGTTCTAATCGACCAGGTTTTTTCTAATCCACTAAAAACCTTCTTTATGTGAGTATTTCCAAAACTGACTTTACCCGTATATTACCTGTCCCTCCTGTAGCATTGTTGAACAAAAATTTCTTGTCGAATTTGAACTTTAAGAGATAAGAGATTAGTCAATTGCCGTTAACAATGTTTTTTTCTACTGTCAGTTCGCAGCTGGTTAACTATACTATGGAGTTTAGGTTCAGAATTGACAGTTACAGGTCGTATCCCTTCAATCTCTGCATCACCAGAGATTCTCTCGAAATGACCTTCCATGCTGAAATAATCAGGGTAAGTGCCACCCTTTTCTCTTCCTCAATTAAGTCCCTTATATGGTCAACTCTTATTATTCAGTTTAGTCATCATTTCCATGTTTATAAGAACGATATACAATGGAGAAAATATTGATCTAACAAAACAAAACAAAAAAAATATGAATGATTGGACAGTATCGTGAAATTGGTGTTATGAATGGGATTTCCACCATGTCTATTTGTATCTTTCCTCTTAGACCTTAGTAAATATTCGAGAAGTGATTACGGAGCTGGATCATCATCTAGAAGCAGTGGGGGCTATAAATCGTTACCTTCCTCGCCGTGGCAACGACCTTACCACAACACTTAACGATATACTTTGCAGCAACCCATTCCTCCCCCAACACCTTAAAAGAGAAGAATATTTACGAGGCCAAGGACACAACCACCAACCCGACGCCCCCCTGCGAGGACAACCCAGTCAAGGTCACCTGTACCTTCACCCCAACACCAACCCCCTATTTCAAGGTCACCTGTACCTTAACCCCAACACCAACCCCCTATTTCAAGGTCACCTGTACCTTCACCCCAACACCAACCCCCTATTTCAAGGGCTCCTGTACCTTCACCCAACACCAACCCCCTATTTCAAGGGCTCCTGTACCTTCACCCCAACACCAACCCCCTATTTCAAGGCTCCTGTACCTTCACCCCAACACCAACCCCCTATTTCAAGGGCTCCTGTACCTTCACCCTAACACCAACCCCCTATTTCAAGGGCTCCTGTACCTTCACCCCCAACACCAACCCCCTATTTCAAAGGCTCCTGTCATTGGCTGGCTGAAGAAGAAGAAGCCCCTCTTACATGTACCCACAGTTCCATGAAGAAGAAAGAGGAATTGTACTCTTGATACTAACATTCAGATATGTCCAATTCATTAGCAATAGATCATCATATTTTCTTTTTCTGTGATTTTATTAGATTGAATTTAGAAAGCTTATTATTATGCACATAACCATTTGCTTTATATCTGCTTATATAGAGAAATTATAACACCTTTGTTTTTTAAATACCCAAACATTTTTGAAACAAAAATAATGAAATGTTTAGAAACAACAATTTGTCACATCAATACTATCAAATAAAATAATTGGTTAATTTTGGTCTTCATATCCTTATGATTCTTGATAATGAGGGAAATTTAAAACTATAATTGTACAACATATCGATTTATTATAAATCTATCCATGAATGATGTGATGGATAAATATCTTTATTGATATATATATATATATATATATATTAATGATTATTTTTTATACGGGTCTATTATCTTAAACTTATTTTATCTGGAGTAAGTACTTTACCCTTGAGAATTACAATAAAAAGATGGAGGATTTGAATAGAAAAAGCAGAAATGTAGGACTAAGAATTGATACGAGTAACACTAAGATAATGTCCAATGAAAAGGTAGAGAGACAGCAAATAAGAGTTATGGACGAAGGTCTGGAGATTCTTAATGAATATACATACTTAGGACAGACAGTAAGTGGTTCCCCATAACATGAGACAAAAAAATACAAGAAGTATAAACGTGGTATGGAGAACTTTTGGTAAACAATTCGAGATTATCAAGGGTAAACTTCCATTCTCTCTCTCTCTCTCTCTCTCTCTCTCTCTCTCTCTCTCTCTCTAAAAAGAAAACGTATTTAATCAAGTGGTCGTACCAGTATTAACTTATACATCAGAAACTTAGTCTTACTAAAGCCTCAAAACATAAAAAGTTAATTATAACTCACAGAGCTATGGCAAAAATAATGATTGGAGCACACACACATACACTCACACATACATACATACACACACACACACACACACATATATATATATATATATATATGTATGTGTGGTGTGTGTGTCTGTGTCTGTGTGTGTGGCTACACACACACACACACATATATATATATATATACATATATATATATATATATATATGTGTGTGTGTCTGTGTCTGTGTGTGTGGCTATACCACACACACACAGACACACACACACACACACATATATATATATAATATATATATATATATATATATACAAACACACACACACACACACATATATAGATATATATATATATATACTGTATATATGTATATGTACACTATAAAAATATATATTTATATATACATATGGACAATATATATATTTGTTGTTGTTTTTTAGCATCTTGGATCATTATAAGCGGGTACGACATTTTCATGGTACTGTACGATATTTGGACCAAAAGTCTCTGGCAACGCTTCGTGCAGTGGTTGTGTCAGTCAGTAGTTCGTCGGCGTCTCTCTCTCGGTGTAGAGGTGATGGGAAGATGATGTGAGTTATGGTGCCCCATTCTGGATTTCATAGGGCCCAGGAATCAGTGGCCTCGTGATATTCCAGGATATTTTTGGAAAACTGGGAATAGGATTATGACCGGTTGCAAGGTAAGTTCGTTGCCATATTCTGCCGAACGGACTTCTCCTTGTAACTCTCTCTCTCTCTCTCTCTCTCTCTCTCTCTTCAGTAGGAGGTAGAAATAAAACTGAAATAATAGAAAGCTTGTCCGAACACCTCCACCTTTCCGTTAGGCTTAAACTATATTGTGCAGTCGCTGTTAAGAAGTCGAATTCAAGTCTTGGTTGAGTAAGACTTAGAAACCGCCAAAGAAAAAAAAGCCTTTAAATGGAGGAAGCTATACAATTTTATATATATTATATATATATATATACACATATATATATTTATATGCATATATATACTATATATTGTATATATATATATATATATGCATATATATACTATATATTGTATATATATAAATGTATATATATATATATATTTATATATATACTGTATATATATATATATATATATACATATATATATATATATTTATATATATATATATAGGCTATATATATACATATATATTATATATATACATATATACATTTATATATATATATACAATATATAGTATATCTATGCTTATATATAGTATATATATATACATATATATATATATATATATGTATATATATAATATATATATGCATAGATATACTATATATTGTATATAGACTAAATGTATATATATACAGTATATATATACATATATATATATTTATATATATACTGTCTATATATATATATATATATATACATTTATATATATATATACATTTATATATATATATATATATATATATAATTATTTATAAGGCCACAATTTTAATCGGTCCTAGGTGAAGGACACGGTCAAGCAAAATGTCCAATTCACGTAATCAGCCATTAGTTTGGAGATCGTTGTCACAGAGACTTCAAACTTGGTTCATATTGAGTGTATGAATATCCACGCCAATGAATACCTCTTAAGGTCAAGGTCGAGCAAAAGGTCAAGAAATAAGCTGCCTTGGCGGAGGTCTGCGCTCTACTGAGTGACCACCTATTTTATAGATTAGTATTCGTCCTTATTTTGTTTTTGTGTATGCATGAAGAGGTGGATACATATGGGGGACGTGGGATACATATGGGGGAAGATGATGCATATTGGGGAAGTTGATACATACGGTGGAAATGGAAAAAATATGAGGAACTAGATACATATGGGGAAATGGATACATATGGGGGAAGATGATGCATATTGGGGAAGTTGATACATATGGGGGAAGTGGATGCATGTAGAGGTGGATACATATGGGGGAAGTGGATACATATGGGGGAAGATGATGCATATTGGGGAAGTTGATACATATGGGGAATGGATACATATGGGGGAAATGGATACATATGGGGGAAGATGATGCATATTGGGGAAGTTGATACATATGGGGAAATGGATACATGTTGGGAAATGGATACATATGGGGGAAGATGATGCATATTGGGAAGTTGATACATATGGGGAAATGGATACATATTGGGAAATGGATACATATGGGGAAGATGATGCATATTGGGGAAGTTGATACATATGGGGAAATAGATACATATGGGGAAGTGGATACATATGGGGAAATGGATACATATGGGGGAAGATGATGCATATTGGGGAAGTTGATACATATGGGGAAATGGATACATATGGGGAAATGGATACATATGGGGAAGATGATGCATATTGGGGAAATGGATACATATGGGGAAATGGATACATATGGGGGAAGATGATGCATATGGGGGAAATGGATACATATGGGGGAAATGGATACATATGTGGAAATGGATACATATGGGGGAAGATGATGCATATTGGGGAAGTTGATACATATGGGGAAATGGATACATATGGGGAAATGGATACATATGGGGGAAGATGATGCATATTGGGGAAGTTGATACATATGGGGAAATGGATACATATGGGGAAATGGATATATATAGGGAAGATGATGCATATTGGGGAAGTTGATACATATGGGGAAATGGATACATATGGGAGAAGATGATGCATATTGGGGAAGTTGATACATATGGGGAAATGGATACATATGGGGATATGGATACATATAGGGGAAGATGATGCATATTGAGGAAGTTGAATACATATGGGGAAATGGATACATATGGGGAAATGGATACATATGGCAGAAGATGATGCATATTGGGGAAGTTGATACATATGGGGAAATGGATACATATGGGGAAATGGATACATATTGGGAAAGTTGATACATATGGGGAAATGGATACAATATGGGGAAATGGATACATATGGGGGAAGATGATGCATATTGGGGAAGTTGATACAATATGGGAAATGGATACATATGGGGAAATGGATACATATGGGGGAAGATGATGCATATTGGGGAAGTTGATATATATGGGGAAATGGATACATATGGGGAAATGGATACATATGGGGGAAGATGATGCATATTGGGGAAGTTGATACATATGGGGAAATGGATACATATGGGGAAATGGATACATATTGGGAAATGGATACATATTGGGAAAGTTGATAC
>NW_027169787.1:32500-33532 GCF_036898095.1 Palaemon carinicauda | reverse complement strand
ATGAGGTTAATTGGGTTCGCTATTCTTTTACATGTGCATTATTGGGTTCGTTATTCTTTACATGTGAGCTTAATCCTATAAAACTTGGTGGGCCTGGGATGATAGTTTCAAGTTAATGAATCGTGCTTTTCACAATAAACCTCAACACCATCGAGGACGATCCCCTACGCATCAAGTCTGGGTTTTTGGCGTGGTTGTTACTCCAGCAATGGGATGTGTTACATCTTTGTTGTCTGGATGTCCTGTATTTCCTTCACACCACCTGCTAGTGACTAGATTTTTTTTTTCTCCCCAGTGTTCTTTCATTAATTCAAGCAATTTCTGTTCCAACATATTTATCATTGTCATCTCCATTTTTTTTTCTCCCTCTCTTTTTGTTTGCTGATATGTATGTTATCATCATTGTTTAAGCGTTAATTCTATTGTGATTTTGTTACACCAGACCTTAGAACTCTGTGGTCAACCTGCTAATTGATGTTTATAATATATCACTGATATTATTGCATATCTCATCTTTTTTTTCCGATGTCAAAAGTGTAAGATCACTGTACCCTTATTGTAAATCTGTATATGGCTTTTGCTGAAATAAAGATTATTATTATTATATATGGAAATAGTGGAACACAAGGACCAGGAGACACTTCTGCCAATAATAGAAAAAGTAGTGAGACATGGATCCAACTATTTCACAGCTATGAATGGAAACATAGAAATATAGCTAGTAATCAAAAGACCACCACAGAACCGTGAACCACTCTTTGTACTTCGTCGACCCGCAGACAGGCATCCACATACAGTATATTTTTCTTCCATCAATATAGTGATCGTTTATATTTCCAGCATGTTTTCTCCCTCATCTAACCATCTCTATTTTTCCTTCATAGTCCAGAATATTTCAGTCCGGATTCGTTATTCTTGACATGAAGTTAATTGGGTTCGCTTATTCTTTACATGTGGGAATATTGGGTTCCTTGATCTTGACATGGAAATGTTGGGTTCGCTAGTCTTGACAAGATCCGATTTTCATGTATA
>NW_027169787.1:22500-27500 GCF_036898095.1 Palaemon carinicauda | reverse complement strand
CAGTATATATATATATATATATATATATATATATATATATATATATATATATATAAATGCTTATACATATTGGCTATATATATGTATGTACAATGAATATTTATATATGCATGTATGTATATATAGCCTATATTTATATGTACATATATTTATATGTATATATATATATATATATATATATATATATATATATATATATATATATATATATATATATATACATACACACATATATATGATGTGTGTGTGTACTGAGGCATATATATCAGACCCAAATTAAAAGAAGGATAAGCATGGTAATGAAAACGTTATATTGAGAAACGAAAAAATAAAATGCCACTGTCTCTAAAAAAAGAAAAGTGTTTAATCAGATGTTCCTACCATTATTAACTGATGTATCAGAAACTTGGAGCCTTACTAAAACCTTAGAATATAAACTAGTTACAACTCAAAGAGCTGTGGAAAGAATAATGATGGGATTAACACTAAGAAGCCAAAAAAAAAAGAGCATCATGGATACGAGAGCAAACTTAAGTAGAGGATATTCTAACAACATGTAAGAGTAATGTATGATGATAATAGCAGATAATAGATGGACATTAAGAGTAACAGAATAGGTCCTTAGAGATTGATTAAAGAAGCAGAAGAAAGAGATGATGATGGATTGACGAGTTATGAAAATGCCTTGGTGAAAGGGCATATCTGAGACCTTTGTCCTACAGAGGAATGACTACGGCTGATGATGACGAAAAAAGAGTAATTTAATCTTATAGTTATAATACACTTCTCACAGAATATGGATAGAAATGTTGGTGTCGTTAAAACAAAAATAGTTTGAATGTTATATATATATATATATATATATATATATATATATAAAAGTATATATATATATATACATATGTATATTCATATATATATACAGTATATATATATATATATATATATATACATATATATATATATATATATATATATATACATATATATATATATATATATTTATATATATATCCCGTATATTCTTCTCCCCGATAACTTTTTCTGTCAGTCTCCAAATGGCTGAATACTCAAATATCGTATTTTGTATATATGTCAAGAATGATGGCTTTTGATTAGACCAGAATTTTCTTAGAGTTTTATAAAACCTTTCAGTAGATTCAACTTCCTGGATATATTTTGAAATGGTTTAGTGAATCTGAGTTATTATTATTATTATTATTATTATTATTATTATTATTATTATTACCTAACCACTGAAGAACAAAAGGCTCAGACATGTCCTTATTCATGTCTATGGGTTGGCCAGTTTTCATCACCATGCTGGCCTGTGTGGATTGTTGATGGTGGGAGATTTTTGTCTGATAACTCACAGCAAACCAACATAGTATGGGGGGCCCTGAGTAGTACAGCTTTGCTGATCATGGCGTTACACAAACCCTTTCACCACGTTAGGGTATCCCCACTCAAGAAGGGATTGTGTATATATATATATATATATATATATATATATATATATATATATATATATATATATATATATATATATATATATATATACACATAGTGTGTGTGTGTGTTTGTGTGTGTGTGTGTGTGTTTTAGGGCCACCAACTCCGTGGATACAAATGTTGAAATAACCGAGTTTAAGCCTATACCAGAATTTAGTTCTCCATACAAATAGCCGTTGAGCGCAGAAACCTCGATAATTGGAAAAATTGTGAATCAATCGTTTGCTTACGACTCTGCAATCGAAAAGAAAGATAAAATGAAACAAGAAATTCAGTGGCAGAGTGATAGAAAGGTTATAAAATCACCTTGTCTATCGAAATACCATCTGGCTTTAAGTTACGCAGATTTCTTGTTATTATTATTATTATTATTATTATTATTAAGCTACAACCCTAGTTGGAAAAGTAGGATGCTATAAGCCCAGGTGCCCCAACAGGGGAAAATAGCTCAATGAGGAAAGGAAAAATGGAAATGTTTTAAGAATAGCACCAACATTAAGATAAATATTTCCTATATAAACTATGAAAACTTTAACAAAACAAGAGGAATTGAAATTAGATAGAATACTGTGCCCGAGTGTACCCTCAAGCAAGAGAACTCTAACCCAAGACAGTGGAAGACCATGGTACAGAGGCTATGACACTACCCAAGACTAGAGAACACTGGTTTGATTTTGGAGTGTCCTTCTCCTAGAAGAGCTGCTTACCATATCAAAAGAGTCTCTTCTACCCTTACCAAGAGGAAAGTAGCCACTGAACATGTGTGTCTGCTACATGTCACGTAGCTCGATCCGTTTGGCTATTCAGAAAATCATAAAAATCTATCTTCTGTCTAATAAATACTTATCTTGTTATATTATTCATTCTACTCTTGATATTAAAAAAAAAATTAAAAATTCGGCTGTTAAAATTGTTTAACTTTAAACTATAAACTGGGAGGTAATTGGAACTGAAGTCTTGCACACTCAACATTTGGTAACAATGTTATTGATAATAACAACTGCAACCAAATAACAATGGTGATATTGATGATAATAATACGATAATAGTATAACAACAACGCTGATGTTAATGACAACAAAACTGATAATAAAAAAAGATATAGAAGTAATAGTAAATGATAGTCATAATCGTATTATTATTATTATTATTATTATTATTATTATTATTATTATTATTATTAGCTAAGCTACAACCATAGTTGGAAAAGCAGGATGTTTTATGCCAAAGGGCTCCAACGGGGAAAATAGCCTAGAGAGGAAAGCAAATAAGGAAACAGAATAGTGTGTACCCTCAAGTATTAGGTACTTGAGTGTACCCTAAAGCACTGTGTATATATATATATATATATATATATATATATATGTATATATATATATATATATATATATATATATATGTGTGTGTGTGTGTGTGTGTATATATGTATATATACACACACGTGTGTATGTGTGTGTAACTAATCGGTCTCTCCCCATCCCTTGGGTAGAGGGAAGAGGAAGTAGTTATACTCTGGTGAGAGGGGATATGTGTGTATAAGTATTTAGTAGTCAATATTGACGGATCACGTACACTAGATACAAAGAAAAGATAATGCTGTTGGTGCTACGCTATATTAATACTTGTTTTTAGTAAGACGGTGACTATAAGAATGTAGTTCTTTATATTATTATAATCATAGACTATAAGAATTAATCTAATCAGGCAGTTGAATTGGTGGAACTTCAAAGTTCTAACTTGCAACGAATATTATGTTAAAACGGGTTAATATAAGGCTCTATTCGTAGTTTATATATGAAAGATCTATTTAAAAGGTGTTACTGATCTTAAGATATTTTATGATAATAATTCATTACTTCTCATGTAGTTTATTTCCTTCCTTTCCTCACTCATCTTATATATGAAAGATCTGTTTAAAAGGTGTTACTGATCTTAAGATATTTTATAATAATAATTCATTACTTCTCATGTAGTTTATTTCCTTCCTTCCTTTCCTCACTCATCAAAGGAAAGATGGGGAGCACACCGGGGCTTATGTGTTGTTGGCGAGTCGGGGGGGGGGGGGGTTGCCTTAGTGTTAGCGGTTTGAACGAATTTAAAAAAAAAAAAAAGAATAGCCGCGAAGGAGGGATAGGGGGCTTGGGAGCTGTCATCCTTCTGTTACTCTGTATGGCAAATGGTGTTCGTTTTAGAACGACCTGCAGTCCTGCACTGAAGGTGTAGGGCCTGCAGCCTGCAGGCCTCCTGGCCTCGGTCTCTTGTCCGTAAACAGGGGCCTGGAGCTAGCGGGTACGGTAGGGACGAATTAAAAAAATGCCGGGAAAAGATCGCGGGAAGTTGGTTGTGGTGCTTGTGTCTGGGGGATCTGTCGGGTGGGGGGAGGGGGAGGTTCAACCAATGATATTACTGGTGTGTCAATTTTAGCGGTAAATGGCACTGACATCTTAAAACTAAATCATATTTTATTTATAATACATATTATAATACATTGCACGTTTTGCAATTTGCCTCTGGTTTCCATTAAGTAAAACCTGCAATAGGTATTATACAATATGTGTAGGTCAACGTTTTCGGTGTTTAGACAAAATTATACCATTAATAGAAACGTTTTGTGATAAAGTCTTCAGGTATTATTGATAGACTGCAAAAACTTGTCGCTCTATAACTACATAATTTTGCAATTCAAATATACATATTGTTGATAAAACTGAAATTGCATGAAAAGCAGTATAATTGGGTATATACATATGTATAATATATATATATATATATATATATATATATATATATATATATATATATATATATATATATATGTGTGTGTGTGTGTGTGTGTGTGTGTGTGTGATCTACTGCTTAATATGCTTGCAGACCTAAAAAGGTGGAGTGATTGTTTTAGAATCAAATGCTTTCGTTATTGATGAATAGGTGTGCATATCATGTAAAGTATTTATCTGAACTCTCTCTCTCTCTCTCTCTCTCTCTCTCTCTCTCTCTCTCTCTCTCTCTCTCTCTCTCTCTCTCTCTCTCTCAAGAGTTAGCTAAGCTTATTTTGCTGTCTTTCGATATATATATATATATATATATATATATATATATATATATATATATATATATATATATATATATATATATATATCCTTTCGGTATTATCAGCAAAACTCTACGAGTTAGGGTCACCCATAATACGTTGGTATGCTTTGAGTGATCAGACGCAAATCTCCCACCATCACCAATCCACTTTGGCCAGCGTATTGATGAAAACTGGCCAAACCTTAAACATGAATAAAGACATGTATAAGGCATTTGTCTTACAGTGCACTAAAAACGGCTGTATTTGTTGTTGTTGTAGTTGTTGTTATTGTATATACAGTATTTATACAAATATACAAAACACACATACACACACACACTCATACTGCAGGACAAAGACCTCAGACGTGTGTTTATTTGTGTCTGGAGTTTGGCCAGTTTTCATCATCATGCTGG